>NC_058160.1:7219905-7523723 GCF_020080835.1 Cotesia glomerata
AAAATACTAAATGAGAAGTTATAGTTTTGGGCAGGGTTCACGAGATGAAGCGACGTATAGAGAACATCCTCTTCAAATTTTAAGTAAATCAGTTCATTAGAACTCGAGATATCCTTACCGCCAGCTCGAAAAAAGTAGTTCCGAGAAAAACGCGTTCAAAGTTTTGAGACAAGTTTTCGACAATTTTACTTGTAGAATGGTACAGAATACTTACATATTTTTAATCGGCGATTCCTGCTCCATATAAGAATCCTTCCTCTACTTCAAAATGCTCATTCTCCGATGTTCTCTTGTGAAGACGTGCAGTTCTACCCTCCTTTGATGCCTCTGAAGTCCGGAGTTCCGAGCGCTCGATACGCGCTTCGTCCCGTCTCGCTGCAAAAGCATTAGCTTCTGGGCCAATCGTGATTCCCATAACATCTAAGATTTTTAATATAGGTATAAAACCTTCATTAAAAATACTAACTGCGAAGAAAGTGGCAATTTCAACTGTCTTCGGTCCAGCGTGAATGTGCTTCGGAGCAAAAGTCCAAATTAACGAATTCAAAGATTCGTTATTATTTTGGGTTTCAGAACCCAAACATCGTTCCAATAAAGAATCAGCTGATAAACTTTCATAAATTGGTTTTATTACCAATGCCGTCTTCTATTGCCTTCTGATACTTGCACCAACTAGATGAACAATTCATGTGCTGAGGATTTTCGTTAGTTGAAATTTTATGAAAGTAGGTTGCCCACACATCTCTCTTCATGTCTTCAATAGAATCTGGATTTCGACGAATTGCCAAACCATAATATAAAGACAATTCATTGATAAGCATCAATGAGTTTACCAGCGCCTTTGCCACCAATACCTTTATTATCTTTTTTTGCTTTACGTAACCGTGAACCCATGCGTTTTTGAACATGCCCAACACATTCCTTTTTTTCTACTACCGGATTATCATTGTAGGGGTTAATATCAAGAATGCCCTTGAAAGTTTTTGAGTCACCATCTCCGATATATCGGATATATTTGGCATTATGCTTGGTTTCCGACCTCCCAAACATTTCAACAACCGCGTCAACTTCCATTTTTCCGGCGCTTCCTTTATGATTTATAGTGCAGAATTCTTCATGCTCTTTATACCAATCTAGATAAGCTTCGATGTCATCATTTTTTTTGTGTTTTCATACATTACACCCTTGACAAAAACTTGATTTGACTATCGTATCAACAACTTTTTTACTGTACTTGCCGATGAGCGTAGTAACACCAAAGAGAGAATTCCGGTCGGACCGGAACCGATGCCACGTCACTAAAACGGCTATAACTCATAAAATAATAGGAATTTTGAAAAATCCTTTTAATGATATATTTTTGAATATCTAAAGTTTGAAAATATAAAAAAAAAAATTTTCGATTTTTTCAAAATTCTACAGTAGAATACTCCCTTAATGCAAACTTAACGTAGAAAAATGTTTTTTGCTTCTCCTGAAAAATGTAGTATTTTTGAATTATGGGGTTTCTCAAATAAATGATTCAAATTATAAAGCTGTAAAATTGATATTCAAAAGTAGATCCGCTCTGTTCACTAGCAAATAATAATAAACATTAATAACTATTAAAAATTTTAAAATAATTCAATTAATTAATGATCATTTTTTTAATTTTTATTAACAACAATAGAATGTTATTCAAGAGTTTATTCGTTTGAAAAATGTTTTTTTTTCTTTTTTTTTTAGAGGACGAAATTATACTTATTGAGCATCTTCCTGGAAGACGAGTACACCTGCAAGATTTTTTTTGGACTGGTTTAGAAGACGCGCCACCATGGATAGATCCAGAACAAACACTTACGTACTACGAAACTCGTACTGTTCATCATACAGCAACAGTTTACGTCCCAGGAGAGGATGTAGGTCGAGGAAAAGACTCTGGAAGTGGAACTCGCGATCCCGGATGTATCTCTTGCATAGAACCCACTCCGACAT
The DNA here is from genome assembly GCF_020080835.1 of Cotesia glomerata. Taxonomy (NCBI): domain Eukaryota; kingdom Metazoa; phylum Arthropoda; class Insecta; order Hymenoptera; family Braconidae; genus Cotesia; species Cotesia glomerata. Next base: position 7,221,880 of record NC_058160.1, read on the forward strand.
TGATTGACCCTGACCAAGAAATTGGTATTTTTATTGGCGAAGATCCAGATCCGAAGTAATTATCTGTTTATTTTATCAAATTTATTGAACATAGTCATCATCATCATCATCATCTTTATGATTATCATGTCATAATATTATTATGTATGCAAATATTACCGTTGAATTAATTTGATTTTTTTTCAGATACTGGCTTTTAACAGTACTTAAAGCTGGTGAAAACGTACCGTCAAGAGTTGAACTCAGGTTAGCTCGTTTATACAGAGCTGCCTTTACGCGTCAACAACAGCGGCACTTGGGACTCTTAACTACGGATCCTCGTCTTCGAAGAGCTACCAACAAAAAACTTACACCACTGGATGATGATAAAATAGTATCAAGAGAATTTACAAACAATGTAATTGAGATAATTAATATAATAGTTTTTAAATAAGCAGACATTTGATAATTTTTTAATTTATTTTAACAAACAAATCGCGGTTCTAAAGGAAAAAGGTGCAGAGCAAAAATTATTGTAAAAAAAATTTAGCAAAATAATTCTACATGAAGAAATTAAAAGATAATTAATGTAAATTTCTTAAAATATTTTTTTCAGTGCTGATTTGTTTGTTTAATAAAACCAAAAGACATTCAGATGTTTGCTAAAATATAAATATTAATTATTAATTTTATGCATTTAAATATTTTTTTAGAGTATGAAAAATGAGTTGAAAAATACTGTAGCAATTGCCAGTTCAACAGTAGTACCAGAATCAATAGTAAATAATAATCTCACTAGTTATATTGAGGTTGAAAAAAAAATGAAAGAGATTAAGATTTTAAATATTTCTCATGAAAATAAATCAACAGTTATAAGTGAGAATTTAGATAAGAAATTAGTAGATAATACAGAATCAAAACTAACTTTAAATAATAATGCAATAGATGTTAAACCAGCAATAACATCTTTAAAAAATGAAACATCAGAGTTATTGATGGAAAAAATAGTCAAAAATCCACAAGCTCTACGATCAAATCCAGACCATTATTATGTGGATTACAATGAAGATAATATAAAGCCAAATACTAATGTTAATATAAATTCAAAGACTGAAATTGAAAGACATGAACAAACTTCACTCAACGATACAAAATCTAACGAAACAAAAGTTGATATTAATGATGAAAAAATAGATATAGTAAATAATCAATCTTCATTATCAACAGTTAAGCAAAATATATCTAGTTTAAATAATAAAACGGAATATTATTCATCAAGTTCAAGATTAAAAACCGCAGGTACAGGAATTGTTCAAGTTAAAATGCAAAACACGAGTGTTCAACAAGATGGATCGACAAAGTTAATTTATTCTGTTCATTTGGGAGGAAAACCTGTGCCTGCGGAAACAGCAGCCAAAGATATGGCGCTCCTTTCTTCTCAAGAAGTTGCTTTAGAGCTTGGTGTGCCAGTTATTATTCAAAGTCAACGTAAGTTTTATTTTTTTTTTCATTTTACTTTAAATTAAAACTAAAGATGTAATATAAATAATATTCAGAGCTTCGTTTGAATACATAAAACTATTTTTTTTTTCTTTTTATATTATATTAGCTTACTTGAAAGAAACTCAACCGCTTGCATTGTCGAGAAAACCAGAAGTTTGGCTGTTGATTAGCACCGCAGGAGCGATTGTTATACTTTTAACTTTAATAATAATTGGTATTATTTTAATTGCGAGGAAAAAAAAAATTCACAGTACTGTTTCTGCTCCTCCAACTCAAAGTATTTTAAAAAAAGAAGCGGGGTATACGACGTCTACACCAGGATTAGACAACACTGGATATACATCAGAGACGGAAGGAAGAGTGAGAACTTTTTTTTTTTTTAATTATGGTAGAAAAGTTTGAAAAATCCAAAAGTGCACGCCTCATAATCTCATTTTTCACAATAAAATTGATTAAAATGAAATATAAAAAGTAAAATAATAAAAAACAGAAAACTCTGCTATGGTTTAGTGGCGTCATAACTCTAAGGTGAGGAAAAAAAATACTGTAATAAAATGTATAGATCGATATACAAACAATCCACAGTTATATGGGTGATTCTCTGTAAGGACGTCTTAAATCTATACAAAATTGTCCGACCAAATTATTTTTGATTTTATTAGAAAAAAAATTAACAAGGGCTACAAAACTATCAGCTTAATTATAATAAATAAACAGCCGATTTAATTTTTGCTTTTTCGATATTTGTGTATCTTTTGCCATATAATATGACAGGGGGCTGTTTGCCAGGGGACTGTTTTTTTTTTATCAAATTGAGAAAAATCAAGCAAACTATTTCAATGCATTCAACTTTTTAAGTTCTCAATGAATGTGTACATTAATTAGAATAATATTAAGACTTATGGATCCAATTTTATAAATAAATTATGAATAAAAATAGATATTAGTACACTTATATTAACTTGTAAGTGCGATATAAATAAAAAAAAAATCAATTTCAGTTTCGAGAAAACTGCTTTTTTTGAAATGTTGAGAGTAGAGCACTACCTCAACGCTTCGCTTATGAGGCGTGCAATTAATTATTGAAATGGTTTTTCAAAATATTCTTTGAATATTTGATATATATATATTTTTTTTTTAAACAATAAGTGGATATTGAGAGAGATATTGAGTCGATATAAAGAGAGATATAATTGCGCTGAAAGATGGATTGAAAGATATCGATTTAAATGAATAAGAATTCTTCGAATATCATGCAAACTATGAAAATGAGTTTAGTGTGCATAATATATCTACATAATACTTTAGTAATGATTTCTCGTGTATTGAACTGTTTATAGACGGATGGTACCAGTCAGAGACGGACACCAGGAAGTTTTTCTCGAACTCCAGGTACCCCTATTACGCCTAACACTATTGACGACGATATACAAGAGTTGTCGAGTGACGAGGACGAGGAAGCTAAAAAACAAATCCAAGGCTCTTGGGATATTCAGGAGTATCCAACGTTACCATCTAAAGACAGGTATTTATTGTAATTTTCAATAAATTTATATTTAGTAATTAATTTTTTATAATTTAAAAATATTTATTATTGATTTAATAGAACTGGAAGAAAACGAATAACAAAAATGAATGCTATTGAAACACTAGACAGTCCTAATTCGATGGAGACAGTAGCTAATGATAATGAAAGGGGTGAATGTCTTGAAAATGGTTATGCTCATCACTTAGAAGAAACAGCTTCACCGCATTCTTATTTATCAATGCCGCCTTGCAAATTATTTCCAAGTATGAGAAGTGTAGAGCCGCTTTCTAGGATATTAGAACCAGTTGTGGTAAATAATTTGTTTTTATTGCTATTAATTTATTTATAAATTTATTCTTAAAAATTAGAAATTAAAAAATTTTTTAATTATACTACTGAATATTTTTATTTGCAATCAATCTATAAGAAATGCATCTTTATTTACTCAGCTTTTTTTATTTTAATTATTAAAATTTAATATTAATGATAAAATTGTTGTATTAGTTTTATTGTTGAATAAAAATAAGAATGCAAAGAATATAAACATGATTGTAATTATTGATATGTGAATTTTAGGTCCGACATTTAGATATGGAGTTTGAAACTCCCGAGATGACGAGACGCGAGAATGGTTTTATTAATAAAAAGTTAGGAGATGAGTCACTAGGACGAACAAGAAGTGCAGTAAAGGATCCAGGAGTTGTTGGTCCGATTGTTTGGGATCTTAGAAGACAACGAGCGGTTGAAGGTTTTTATTTTATGATATTACTTTTCCATTATATAGCTCGGAGCTTTGTTTTTATTACTGTCATATAACCTACCTCAGTGTCTCAAGGATAATATTCTTGAATATTTATTTTTTATGTTCGAATACTGTTGAAGAAAAATAAAATCAAGATATTCTTGTCTGGTCTCTAGTAATAAAAGATAAAATAAAATGAATCTTTTAGACATTCGAGAGCTGGGTTATTGGGTTAGTAAAAAAGAGAATTTTAATGACATCTTGTTCAAAAGATTTGAATTATTCTTGCAGAAAATCTGGATACGGAAATGGACGTAGAACGGCAACTGCCATTGTCGGGTCCCGTAGGACGAGCCAGGAGAAGACTCCACGAGCTTCTCGAGGACTCGTTCAGTCTATTCACCGCAAAGGACATAAAAACCAAAGAAACAAACATTTCAGTATCTTCACATTCAAACGGAATTTCACACGATCGTGTTACGACGTGCTTGGAGTCGAAAGAGAAATGTACTCTCGTCAGGTTGGTTTTAATTATCAAATTTTCTCAATACTCTTCAAGTTTGTTTTCTTTTTTTATCTTTTTTTATAATTTTTATAATTTTTGCACTGAAAAAAAAAATTAACTTGATTCAAGAGAAAAATTCTTGAACCAAAAATATAATTTTGAAGAGGGTAATTGTCTTGAATCAAGACGAAAAATTTTTGAATCAAGTAAAATTTTCTTAAATCAAAAATTTTTCTACTCAAATCAAAAATATTAAGTTTTTCAGAATTATATGCTTGATTCAAGAACATTTTTTTTTTCTGTGTAGTCCGGCCGAAAGTCCAATGGATCAAACGAGAATGCGTCCACGAACTTCTCTACCGCGCGACATTCTCGAAGAATCAATACCGGAAACAGGAAACACAAGCGTACCAACCCGAGGGGCATGGGGATCGAGACCAATGAGTGCGGGGCCGTTTCACCGACCGAATTTACCAGAAGTAAATGTTACTCGCGTACTCGCGGATACTCATCTAGCTCCGGATGATCCGGCTGTTCCACTTATTGCTGCTATTCGAAAAGAACTAGAAAAATTTACGCCAGATAAAATTTAGATTTCCATAAGGTAAAAGACCCCATTAGCACTTTTTCTTTCAATGAAAAAATGTTCTACTTGGAATAAAAATAAAAAATTTTTTTTATCTAAAGTTCTTAAAGATTAGAAATAATATATTCATAATAGAAATTAATGATTTCATTAATTGAATAAGTACCAAAATCAAAGAAAGTGTTAGTAATGGGATCCCGCCACTAATGGGGTCTTTTACCCTATTATTAATTAAGGGTAATTCGAATTATTAACTACAATTTGAGTTTCGTTAACTCATTTTTTTTATATCTCATATTAGTTAATTTTTTATTTGATTATAATTAATTTGAGATTATTTTTATGTTCCTAAAAATTTATTCTATTTATAAATGTTATTTCGTTTTAATAGATGTTTTAGAAATTTTTCAAGTACATAAAACATTTGTAAAGTAAGAAAATGTTGAGACTCTAAAGATAAATATTTGATGAACTCACCCATCTACATACTTATTTATTAACTACTAGTCTTACTTATTCATTTATTATTTTTATATAAGTATCATTGACGAAACAAAAAGAGTCTAAAAATTATAAATTCATAATAAATGTAAGATTGATTATCAACAGTATTCCACTACACGATAAATATTTTAATTAATGTGTGTAATGTGTATATATATCTCGCTAAGAGAATAATGTTTAATTTTAGTTGTAGCAATAATTTCACGCTTCTACAATATTTGTGGAAAAATGATTTTTAAAAAATTTTTACGCTAGACAATATTGTAGTAAACTATGTCGTTAATCCGTCCTATATTAAATGTATGATGATGCATTTTTTATATAGTACAAAAGTAAATGAATTTTGAAAGTTTTTACTCACCAAAATTTATACGTTATAAAAAAAAAAAAAAAAAAAAATTGAAAATTAAACATAAATATGTATATAAATGTGTATATTTATTTAATGCGAAATTTATGATGTCGAGGACGTCCTATTTTTTCTTCTCTCTAGGGAAAAAGGAGAGACAGTATGATGGTAGCAAAGAAGACGAGAAGTTGGCTCCGTTTACAGATTGAAATTATTTTTGGAGTTGCTCGGAGCTTCTATAGTTCGTCTAAATCTGTATTGACCAATCGTTGTAGTTTGCTATGCTGATCACGTGGCATATCATGTCAAAGATTCAAGAGATTCTAGGGCCGTGAAAGAATAATCTTCAGTGCAGTACAGTCTGCTGCTTAACTTTCAGTAGACTAGTCACATATCCAACTTATTTATCCTAAGTTCCAGGTAAGATTATTTTTCAAAGTGGATACTGGAGAGCATTTATTTTATTTTTATTACTATGTTTTTATCTATTTTAAAATAAGTTAGTTAAGACATGAAAATAAAAATAAAAATACCAACACATTAATTAAATAATTGAACTGCATTGGTTTTATTTTTCTTCATCTAGTTCTTCTTCTTCTTCTTCTACTCCTACTCTATCTCAATTAAGTTACAGTGTTTGTCGTGTTACGACTCGGGGTTAAATTTTAAATAAGTAAAGTAAATAGTAAATCAGTGATTGATATTAATAATACATGCAAGTTTTTAAATAAGTGAGATGTGTTTAAGAATTTAGACTGAAAAGTTTTATTTTGTTTGTATAAATTAGCTGTTACAAAATTCAAAGGTTAATGATCTTAAGCACTCAGCCAATAAGTGAATCATTTAAATTATAAATAATTGCAGATTTAATTAGCAATTCGTGCCCACAAATTGTCACTCAACAATAATATTGTTTTTAAAAAACAAACAAGAATATTACATATATTTAAATGATTGTTTTTATATTTTTGACATTAACTTGTCATTTATTTTGCATAGCTTCCATTCAATTTTAAAATATTCAGAGCTTTTCATTCATAAATTTAAGTATTCTAGACTCGTGTGGCTGCTGAGTAAAATTATGTTAACACCCACGTTGATAATTCTCACGCTCAATAAATATTCCAAAATTAAGTTACGAAAGTTCAGTTTTACATAAATTTACTCGAAATAAAGTCTAAAAATTTGTTGGTCAATATTTTAAGCTTAAGTGGATATTTATGAGATTTATTAATTGAAAATATAAATCTTTCACAACATCTATACACACATATATCAATATATATATATGTAGAAGTAAAATTAGAGTGATAGTAATATCTATAAATAAATTTGCTAGTCTGCATCTTTATTATGGAACATACTCTGACGGGTGACGTGAGCCTTGCATAATTCTGGCTTGTCATGTTGCGATTCATCTAACGTTGATGAATGATTTTGACGTTTTTAGGTTGATAAATACCTGCGGAAAAAAATATATCATTTATCAAATTGATAAAAAAAAATTTTTTTTTACTAAAATTTTTATTACTTTATTAAAATTAATCTGACCAAGTACTTAATTGAATGTTCATTAATATTACCAATAAATAGGGAATTAATGATATCCAAGTAGTAAAATAATTCACTATTTTATGTTTCCACAATAGTTGGCCCACTGAGAGTTGTCAGGAATTCTCTTTGAGGTAATTAATTACTCTCCGCTCTCCACGAGACTTATTAGAGTTTAAAGCTCCGTTTGTAACTTAGACAAACAGTAGCTACTAAACTTTACCTCCGATTATTTTAGAGGCTACAGACTGGAGACCATACTTTGATTCTCACTTTAGTTAGAATATCCAAGTGTCTTAAGACACAAATTATCTACTGTCACTGACATATGTTCAATCCAAACTTTCAATAGAAAGTTCATAGTTTAGAATTATTACACATGACCTAACTTGGTATGTTATTTTCTTTGATAATAATTACATAGTGTAGAGGCGCGTATACAAATATTCAATGAAAGACCAAAATGAATTTTGTATTTCTTACTTAAAATCAAATACATTCAATTTAAATATCAATTGAATTCAAGTACATGAGAGAAAATAGTATACAGACAAAAAAAATGTTCTTGAATCAAGTATATAATTTTGAAGAACTTAATCTTGTTGATTTGAGTAGAAAATTTTTTCAACTAATAAATTTTTCTTGATTTAAGAAAATTTTACTTGATTCAAGAATTTTTTGTCTTCATTCAAAAAAATTACCCTCTTCAAAATTATTTTCTTAGTTCAAGAATTTTCCTCTCGAATCAAGTTAATTTTTTTTTCAGTGTATGAATTTTTTATCAATGTATTATCCTTTTATATTACTTTCTATACCTCTAAGTCAAGTATGGCAATAAATAGAAGTGTACAGAATATATACCAAACCAACGGATACAAAATTGATATTATTACTTTTTATCGTACTCAAAATTTTTTTTTTATAAAATAAATAATTTCTACTTAGTTTCAAATTAAAGCTATTTGCTTAAAGTAATTTATAAATCAAGTGTAGAATAACCCTTGAAAATTTTGTTACTTGGCAAAACATTCAAGTAGCCGCTATACCGATGAAATATAAAGACAGAAAGAGAGATAGAGAAAGATCGACTAGGTCGTTGCGACCAAATTTGGATCGTGGTCGAAGCTTACATACTTTGTGGTGGGGACCTACCACTTGGTCTATATTTGAACACCGGAAACTCTATATTGGTTTTACTAAATGCATAAATGTACTTTTATAATTTTTTTTTTTTCATTCCAGGAACTCGAGCATAGTTACTAATATTCACCATGGCTGACGATGAGGTTCGGTAAGTATTGAATTATTTCTATAAAATATTATTTTATTTATAAAAAATTATTTTTGTTATAAGCATCTAATTTTATTTGTTTTTATTTTTCATGTGCGACTTTTATAACATCAATTAACAAATCCAATTCAAAAATATGATATTTAATTTATTATCATTACCATCATAATATGGAACGTTATCTTCGCAGTATAAACAATTATTTATTAGGTAAGTTTATTTTAGTAATCTTCTATGTTCTTTATTTTCTTAAGTAGTGGTGCTAAAAAATTGTACAGTATACTTTAGATTTATCGCAATTGAAATGGTACATTAAATAATCCAAATATACTTTAGATCTTTGTAAAATATGTTTATTGAATAAAGTACAGAGGTTTTGAGGAGATATTTTATTTATTTTGAGCAATTATTAAGCAGTTGCAATTTGCATTTTTCATGAAGCGAACCAGACTGAATATCTCATCAGTATAACTCGCTCTTTTAAACTCTATCCCGGTAATGGACGTATTTAGACTTGCCTTATGCGAAACCACGTAGACAAGTCTTCTTTTGTATCTTTAGCACTGGGAACGTAACCAGCCGTCTGTTTGCTTAATTCAGTTTATTTTATATTTTGTTGATCTCTTTCTCACTAATTTCATTACAATGATTAAATTGAAACTGGACAATTTTTTTTGCTACCAAACATTTCAGTTTTTTTTTAAATTGAATGGAAAATAAAGGAATTTTTTTTAAACATATTTTTCGCTGTTTATTTATGAGATTTTCTTTTTTTTACAGGAAAAACTTCAGAAGAATATTCCATTGATTGTTTGTAGCAACCTCACTTCGATAATGAAAACGAGTAAAAAAGTTTGCGATTGAATCAATAATTTTAAATTGAAATTTTCTTTCTTGACTCAGTATTTATAAAAAAAATTGATACCATGATGAGGTTTACATCAGAATATAAAAGAAACTTCAAATTTTTCTATAAAATTTATTTCAATTAAGTAGATTTTTAATTTTGATTTGGTAATTTGAAATTTATTTTTCATAACAATATTACGAATTTAATAAAATTTAAATTTCATCTGAAAAAAAAATTTGATAACGATGTTGCAGCTAACTATTTGTAAAAATATTTTTTATCGAATAATTGTGACATTTTTTGCAATTATAAAAAAGATGTTCTGGAACAGTCGTGTTGAGTGAGAACTTGGAGTCGGTTTTTTGTCGAGTGAATGGCAAAAAAAATATGTCAAACGAGACTTTAAAGTGTTTTTCACACTGACAATGTAGGAAAAGAAGAAGAAGCAGGCGGAGACGGAGCGGAAGAGGGCGGAGGTCCGTGCTCGTCTAGAAGAGGCATCTAAGGCGAAAAAAGCCAAGAAAGGTTTCATGACCCCAGATAGAAAAAAAAAGCTCAGGGTACGTATCTATCTTTTTTTTTTCTTTATCAATTATCTTTTCTTCTTCAAATTATTGTAACTTATTATAATTTTATTTATAAGTAGGATAAATTCATAAGAATAATCATTGTCTGTATACCGCTATATGAATAATACTGAATTGTTATATTATTTGTAGTTGCTGTTACGTAAAAAAGCCGCTGAAGAATTGAAAAAAGAACAGGAAAGAAAAGCCGCTGAAAGAAGACGTATTATTGAAGAACGTTGTGGGAAACCTAAAGACATTGAAAACGTCAGTGAAGGTAACGGATTTATTACAATTATTTATTTATATATACTTAAATTAAACTATGAAAACAGTATTTGCATACTTGATTAGAACAATACAGAAAAAAGAATAAAATAAAAATCCAATGACACAATATTAGCCAATATTCAAACATACTCAACATGTCGTTAATTCCTTGTATTAATTGTTAAAGTAATTAACGGTCGGTAATTTGTGGTTGAGACGGATCATCCCTGTTAAGTAATGCTAAACGGGAGGGGTGCTAATTGGTTCGGTGACCAATCAACCAGGCGTTAAATTTCCGGTGATTGATTGCTCAGCAAAAAGTGAAATCTACAAATAAAGATTTAAATCGTGCAATATATTCAGACTTTTGATAGATACGATACCTGTTATTCGGATACCCAGATAAAAACTGAGAGTATGAAGAACAGATTGAAGATATTGAATTGAGTTTCTTGACATTTTTCGATTTATTCTATCAAATGAGTTTCAGTTATATAATAAGGATAAGACGGCTGCTGTGGTGAAAGAGGAAGGGATTTCCAGCTTATAAAAATAGTTATGTCAAAAAAAAAAAAAAAAAAAAAAAAACTAATATGATATATCAAAGGTCGAATGGGCTGACATATATATCACCTTTATCTTATTAATAAGAATTGAAAAATATATCTTATAACCCTCTGTAATTTTCACCTTAAACACCTCAGTCATTATTTTTGATTAGTATTTTTTTTTCACTTAGTTATAACATATTAACAAGATTAAATGTTACTAAAAAAGTTTTAGATGATAGACAATTTATATTGTATACATTATAACAATTAGAAATGAAAATTTGAGGGAAATAATTGGCTGTCCCATTTTGAAACATAGTATCTGTAAAATTTTTAGATCTATTTTTTTTTTTTCGATAAGGTTGCATTTTTTGTTGATTTAAAGATGCTATCCATTTTTTTATTTCTTTATTGATATATTTTAAAAGTACAAATCAAATTTTTTATTAATTTAGATTTTTTCTCATAAAATAAATTTAAAAAACTCTAAGTTAAGACAGCCATAATTATAATAATTGATTTGTCTAAAATCTAAAATTTATGATTACCTCTTTTGTTGTTATCATCATACTTTTTTCATTTTTAATAATTAGCATATTAAACTTGTAATTTTACAAATTATTACTATACCATTATATTAATTTACTCAAGTACACTGATAGAAGGATTTGTTTATAGTTAAAAAGATTTCTTAATACTTAACAAATCATTTATTAGAAGCCATTTGTTAGTCCTTAACAAATATTTGTTAGTATTTAAAAAGATTTATTAATATATAATAAATGAAAATCAGATTTATTAAATACAAACAAATCATTTTAAATACTAAGAAATATTTGTTTAATACTAAAAATGGTCTCTAATAAATGATTTGTTAACTATTAACAAATATTATTTAATACAAATAAATCCTTCTATCAGTGTATTAATGAACTTATTTCGTATAATAATAAACTAAATTTGTTTAAAAATTAATTAATAAAACATTTTAAACATGTATACATAAAAACTACTAAATAACTCAATGTAACAATTGTTGATGCACAGAAGCGTTGAAACGTGTACTACGGGACTACCACAGTAGGATTTGTCAATTGGAAGACCAAAAATTCGATAGCGAACATATCGTTAAAAAAAAGGATTACGAGGTATAAATTTTGTGATGGAAAAAATCGGCTACATATTTTTAAATAGATAAATATCTTAAACGATATTATGATATGATGATGATAAATCTTTCAAATTTGCACGATTTATGCACTACTGCTGAGTGCTTTGCAAATTTCGTCATATATATTTCTTTCTATATATATTTTCATATTCTGTAATACTTTTCATACATATTCAGTTATTTATTATTTTTCTTTTTTTCAAATTAACATTTCAAATCGTCATCGCTATTGTTCTGTTTTTTCATTAAAATACTGTTTTACTTTTTGCTACTATGTGTTTTTTGGAAAAAAAAAGTTATGCTCGATACAAATTTTATAGCGTTTTATTGTGAATAATCGTGATCGCGCACTGAAGAAGCTTCTATTCGGAATTGCTGTAAAGCTGATGGGTCTTGGCTCTTATATTTAACGAACAAAAACTTTTTTTTTTTTTTCTCGATAAATTTCAGTCTTCAATCTATCTGCTCTTTTTCTTCGCACGATAATTCTTAAACGCAAATTTTTATAAGATCAAATTTTATATAATTTTTTTAACAAAAACAATTCATTAATGAAGTTATAAATGTTTATTTTTTTATACAGTGGCATATTTATAGTTTAATTAATTATCATTCATCAGATTGACACATCTGAAAATGCTCTAAGGTTAATAAATGCGGCAGAAGGCACAAAAGTTTCATTTTTTGTATTAGATAGCAAACAATCATTTGAATTTTTGTATAAATTCATTCGCACAAGTCTAAAAAGTGAAAGAAAACATTATTTTGCATTTTGAATTTTAATATAGTTGTATGTATGAATAATGTAACTCATCTATATTGCTCGTATATTTTTATTTTACTCTCATAAACGTCCAAGAATTCTTTATAAATAGAACATCTGCGTACTAGTCAATTCATAATCCATTAGTTTAGCTGCTTGATATATCAATTTTATATCATTTTATATCATAAATATAAAAAAATTAAAAAATAAGGTAAAAGCCTATTTTAACTATTTCATTAATAAACTCTGTTGATATTCAAAATTGTTAACATTTCATACGAATTTTTGATATTTTTAAAATTTAAAAACAGTAAAATTTCAAAGTATAAGCTATTTACCGCAAAAAAATATATTTTTTCAAGCAAGTTAAAACTTTAGCTTCCTTAAAATATATACCAACGTATTTATGTTTACATGCTGTCATGTGGTTTTATAACAAGAATCATGAAGTTTGAGATTAAAAAAAGCTAAAAAAAACCTGGTAAAAACTATACGAAAGCTAAATTTTTAATAAATTTCAAAATAATGGTTAGTTTGCTACATACGAAAAAAAAAGTTGATTATATTGATTTGAAATATGATGAAAAAATTCAAATATTAGCTTTAGTAGCTTGAAAAATTGTTTTTGACTCTTTATTTCGAGGGCAGCAATTTTCTGTTGAATAAATATTTTATTCATATAATGGTAATAAAAAGTTATTTTGAATTAAGTAAACATTTCTTAATTAAAAAGATATGTATGTATTAGCTTCAAACAAATATTTACTTAACTCTTAAAAATTTATCAAATACGTGAGTTTACTTTTTACTCTATTTTATTTTTCTTTAACGTTCTTTAAAATATTGTAGGATGCAATTGATAATAATTATAAAAATGAATTACTTTCTTCTTAATGAATAAATTACATTTGTAAACAATTAATCATATCTTTTATAGTATTTTCAAGTCAACAATGTAGTTATTTTTCTAATAAATTAAATTTTTGAATTAATATTCCCATTATATAACTGATCAATACGTGATGAATTGATCTTAGCAGGCAACTAATCGGTACAGTAAATTGAATAATAGCATTTCGCCGTTCGCGGGTTAATTTTAATAAATCTATAACCGAAATTAAGCACAAAAAATCCAAACTAATTGATCATTAATTGTCATAACAATAGTTTTAATTAGAGGAAAATCAATAATAACTATTGTTCTTTATTTTCTTTGTTTATTTTAATCATTGTTTTAAATCTGAATCGGCACTATTCAATCATTTTTTCTTTGTATGAAACGTATAGTTTGTAGTATAATTATAAATATGCCCGAATTATTGATTTAATTCTTAATTATCTTCTACTCAACTACTATTATTGAATTTATCTATTAATTTTTATTTTTAAATAAAACTTGATCTTATCTTAGCTCTGTTTCTGCATAAATTTACAAACACAAACATACACTGACATATTGATTACATCAATGCTATCTGCTGAAATGGTTTCTGTCATTTAGTATTTATATTAATATTTTTTTACATCACACATTTTTAAACTATTTATACTACTTATTTTAAATAACACTGATAACAACAAATTAAGTTAAGATTTTAACAAAAACATCACAATTTAATGAAATATATTTGTTTTCGAGAAAAATGGAAACAACATCAACAATAATAATCTAATTTATCAGGTACAACTTATTTATTAAGTAGGTTGAAATATATATTCTCAATAAAAAAAATTGATATGAATAAATCGACTATATTCTTAATTTTTGGCGGTTAGATATAATAGCTAAAAACGAATGTATAAATTTATTCAAACAAAATAATTTATTGAAAAATATTTATTAGCTGCATTGAAGGCAATTCTGAAGCTGTATCACAAAAGGATTGTACTGTTAGAGGAGCAGAAATATGACCTTGAGCTTGAAGCCGACAATAAAGATTTTGAGGTTTTGATAAAAATGAATCAAATTAGCAAAGTAATTGCATTATAATGCTAATTTATTTTTAACAGCATTTACATTTTGTTAAAGTATTTCAGCTCATTAGCACTTATAAATTTAAACTAATTTTATTTTAGTAAAGTAAAGTGTAAAAGTAGTACTATTTTTTTTTTTGTATTTCACATCGGTATCATTAATTTAAAAGTAATACTCATATTTTATTAAACAGTATCAATGCAGAGTAGATTGCTAGAAGTAGTTATTTTTATTGTATTAAATTATTTAAGCAGATAATATTTATTAATAATCATAATTACTGATAAAATTTAATTTGATTTTTTATTTCAAATTAAAAAAAATATGATTCCGGCCAGGATCGAACTGGCGGCCTTCTGCGTGTAAAGCAGATGTGATAACCGCTACACCACGGAACCACTGAACGCACCGAGTAGAAATAGTAGTGATATTCAGAGCTGACGAGAGGACTGGAACTTAGACTTTCTCTTACGATTAGATTTAAATGGAATAAGCAGTATTATATATTAGATATTAGATTCTAATAATGGAAATAATAAGAGTAAAATATTATCGAAAAGTCAAGTAATATTAAAAAAAATAGTTTTGGAAATTTTTTAAATGCACACCTCGATCGCTTGCATTAATATAAAAATGGTTATTTGTATTCGAATTAATTTTAATTGACTATTTGGTCAACTTGAACAGATTTTTAAATTTTGTTAATTGCTATTTATTAATAAACACCATTAAAGTGCAAAGATTTGTGCAATATACTATAAAAAATATTGAGTAAGAAAGAACATAAATAGATAGTATACATTAGAGAAAGAGAAAGAGGGGAATATGTGTCTAAATATACCAACGAAGGAAAAGTTGGAAAGATAAGTGGACCGTAAATGAATGACTCGTTGTATTCACTCTACTTAATATATATCGCATTGAAATTTATTTTTTTCACTTCAATTTTTTTTTAAGTGCATTGATTAACTATTTTAAATATTTAGTTCTTCAAAACTTTATCATTTATTAAAAAAAAAAAAGCTTCAATTGCTTTTTCATAGTAATTAATTTTTCAAAAAAAAATAAATTGTTAATTTAATATTTGTTGATGAGTGATTAAATATTTAAAGTGATTCATATATAAAGATAAAAAATTAGTTTTAAATTCAAGTCTTTAGAATATTAATCTTATTCTACTTAGAATAATATAATTAGTCAATCAAATGAAAAATCTTATAAAGTTCATCAGATCTCATTAATATCTTTTAAACGATAAGGATTTCGTTAACGAATTTCAATAAGTAATATCCGGAGGATTTATGGAAAGTTATTATAAGGTAATTAACTTTATTAACTGCGTCTGACAGCTCTTATCGTATTATCACACAGATCAATAGATCAAGGGGTATTTCTACAAAAACAAAACTGGAATTGGCTTTTTGTATATGTAGAATTGACTTTATGGGAGTGATAATTTAATGATCGAGAGGTACAAAAGCGATTGAGGAACAGATAAAATAAAAAAAATCTGACCGTACAAATTTTGAGAACACATTAAAAAACTAAACAGTTTCCATATTGTTCTTTGTCCATGTTATTTTTTTAGCTGAGCTCCAGACCCTTTGCACAGCCTATTGGCACAGAATTTACGCACTTGAAGGTGATAAATTTGATCTTGAGAGAACAAGTAGATTGAGAGCTTTTGAGGTAATTAGCGAAAAAAATACCGATCTGCTGCAATTATATACAAATTTTACTTAAAATTTTTTATTTTTCATAATATTATTAAACAAATGGAAGCTGAAATAATGCCAAGTGCACGGCTAAAATCGCGATGAAATGTAATTAAAAAAATAATAAGCAAACAAAAAAAAACAATATTTTTTAATAATGATAGATAATAACTTTATATTAATTGCAATTTTGTTTTTTAATTATTAAATTTATAGCTTTCGCAAAAACCTTCGTTTATACATACATATGATATTATATTCTACACAATATTCAAATTTAACAAAAATATTACTCTATTATTTCATCCCACATAATATTTAATAATAATATTACTTTATATATTATATTTTCCTTAAAATTAATCCTTTGTATACGTTAATTCAAAAATTTATATAACGAACTAAAAACTAAAACATTAAATACATATATAAACATAAAATTAACTTCTTGTAATCAACGATAAAATTATTTATTTAACATTTATATGATGACTTTTCAAACAATTAAAAGAAAATAGCAATCATTTATTTAAAATGAATTTTTTTTCGCTCTCCGTCTTCTTGTAGAGGACTTGAAGGAGATTTGCCAAGCGTATTACGAACGCATCTACGCGTGTGAGGGTCAGAAGTGGGATTTGGAGCGTGAAGTACGGAAAAGGGACTATGAGGTACAATATAACCCCACAATCGAACCCATTTAATTAAACAGTCCTTTAATTTATAAATGTACTACCTTCATTATTATTTGCTGAAATTATAATACAAGAAAAGTATATAATTTTGGCATACATAATATTTATACAAAGATATATAATATTATATGCTACGAAGCTTATAAGTGGTGAATCTGGCATGAGTTTTTTTTTTTTAATTTGTTAGTGAGATGTCTCACCTGAGAACTTTCGAGATTTTATAACCTTCGCTGCGCCTGGGAAGATAATTTATCCCCATTCGTACTCACTCCTGTATTACAGTACCGTCCATCGGTTCGGTCTAGAAACTCACCAATGTCATAATGGGCCACTTAAGCGCCTCGTAGCACAAATAACTATTAATTTACGCACTGATATTTAATCAAAGTTCAAAAATTAGTATACTCATGATTTTTTTAACTATTTAATTTTTTTTATAAAAAAAAAAATGGCAAATTAAAAATAATTTATGTTAAATAAGTACGTGTACGTTAATTTTATTTAAAAATAGTTGACACATTTTTAGATTCATTTTCAAGGTGATAGAATATAATGATCTATATAATAAATGTGAAGATGTATAAAGGATGAAATAATTTTTAATCGCTATTAATAAAATCTTGTGTAATTTGTAAAATATTTAAGATTTTTATAGTAAGAATAACATTTAATATTTGAATTTTACATATTTTTTTGAGTTACTTGAATTAATAATTTAATCAGCTCGAATATATATTTATTTCTTCCTTTATAAAAAATATATGAAAAAGAAAAAGTAATTGGAGAAATTGAATAGAAAAAACTATAAGTGTATTTAAAAATAATATTTACCAATATTATTTAATTTAATATATTTATTATAAAATTTTAAACATTTAGTCACTTCTTTCTGGTTTAATTTCTTCATTTATTAAATGAAAGGACATTAGATATAAACATAGACTTTCAGTATGGTCGATGTGTGTTTGTGAGTGCGGTGCAAAATCACGTTTTTTATTTTTGTTAAAGTTTAAAAGATATCCAATAGTTTAATAAAATAATGTTTTATTCATACCATATGTATTTATTATATTTTAAAATGTTAAAAAGTCATACCTTAAATTATAATTAAAATTATAAGTAACTAATAATTGCATGGCTTATTCATCACTACTTATTCCGCTTGAAGTTTTCCTCTGTTACTTTATGTATAATTTATTTTTACAACACACCACTCGACATTCTAAATGTGTGATGATTGATGTGGGTCCTATTTGAATTATACTATCATTATATTACGTCGTGAAAAGGTGCAATTTATACATGGATTGATCTTTTTATGATGGATTACGTGTTATTTTTTTTATTTTTGTATTTTTACTCAGTACTTTTAATTGAAATTGTAAGTTATATCGGATTTTTATTTTTTTTTTATTTTCATTCGTTTGTGTATTTTAATTTTTTTTTTTTTTTTCGTTAACATTTGTTGTTTGTATTTTCAAATAAAAGTTTTTTATGCGACCAATAAGCCCTTTTACGTACTTGCGCACCTCGTGATTCCTCTTGTCCCAACTTGTGGCTCTCACAGATAAACAACAAAACAGAACAAAAAAAAAACAACGCGTTGACGAATTTCCTCATTCGAGAGAGCAAACACAACCCAGAGAAAGTGGGTGTGTGTAAACAAAAAATTATCTAGAAACTATTGTATATCGTTGTTACTCGTTGATTACTACCAATTTAATAACTCTGTTATGTATGTTTGTATACCATATAAATTTGGTGTAGAAATCCTTTTTGTTATACCTATTATTTTCTTGTTTTTTTATGTTCACGGCCTGGAATTTTTGGTTCTAATTAATTTAATCAATTTAATTAATAAAATTAATTGTAAAAGATTTTGCACCAACCCACACACCACCAACCAACAAATTGCGAATTTTATTTATTATTTCACGACCAGTGATATTTATATGAAAATAATTTACTGTGTATCTTGTCAATTGATGGCGACTCAAAAAACAGAATTTTTTATATAAATATCAACATTTAATTATCTGTGAAATTCATTTATTGATTGATAAAATTGTTCTGAATTGAATTTCACAGTTTATAATTAAAATTTAACTTGATGGATTTTTTTAATAATATTAATAATGGATAAATGTACAAGAGAGGTACATATGTGCATAAATTTATGTTACAGGAATAATTAGTTTATAATTTTAGATTTAAGTAAAAAAAAGTTTACTCGCTGACTGGGACCAGTTAAATTGTGAAAATTAAAAAATTTACTGTAATTTTTTAATTATATAGTTGTGCGAAATGATAAATATGAATCATTACTTTTACGCTTATTTTATGATTTTAACTTTTTAGTTTCGTATTATATAATAGTAATAGCAATGTAGAATTTAGTTTTTAGGAGTTATTTATGGCTTTCCTTGTTGCTTGTGCTTAAAAATTTTTATGCTAATATAGTTTGTAAATATAATTTTAGACATAACAAAGATAATTAAAGTAATAAGTAATAAAATAATATATTAATAAAAATTACTTTTTATAAATTAACATTAACAATGTTATTTTAATAAAACTTTTGTATGCAGATCTCCGAACTCAACAGTCAGGTGAATGATCTCAGAGGCAAATTGTAAGTAATTTTTAATTGAGATAATGTTTTATTTTATTAATTATAATTCTCTTTGTTTAGTGTGAAACCTGCATTGAAAAAGGTTTCCAAGTATGAAAACAAATTCGCCAAGCTCCAGAAGAAGGCAGCTGAATTTAATTTCAGAAATCAACTCAAACAAGTTAAGAAGAAGGAATTCACTTTGGAAGAAGAGGACAAAGAGGTAAATTTATTTATTTTCATCTCTTTCATTCTTAAATATATCATAATTCATAAAATTTTCTTCATTATTCTTCTTTATATGGTATAATTAAAGGAATTGGTAGGATATTCATAATTAATTTTTTATAATTACTATCTAATGAATTTTTTTTTAATTTCGAAGATTTTTTTTCGTTTACAAACTCCAAATTCTTCACTAATTCCTTTACGATATAATTAAAATAAAAAATTTTGTTTTATCGTAAATCAACTATGGTCAAAATTTTGAGTATTTGTTGTATAGAGGCAGGTAAAAGTAGTTAATTTGTTTTTGCTTCTCTGCATAAAATGTTTATATTTGTGA
Source organism: Cotesia glomerata (assembly GCF_020080835.1). Lineage (NCBI taxonomy): Eukaryota > Metazoa > Arthropoda > Insecta > Hymenoptera > Braconidae > Cotesia > Cotesia glomerata. Next base: position 7,242,150 of record NC_058160.1, read on the forward strand.
TTTTTTTTTATGTAAAGTAGAATTGATATTCGTTACTATTTGTACATATTATACACACAAACGCTAATACAGGATGTATCTGATTGTTTTCTAAATGTATATATTAGTTTTCTGTATTATTTGTATTTTTTATCAGTTTATCAAGGAGATGTATTCAAAAATTACAGAATTGTGTTTTGTAATTTTTTATACATATATATAAAATTGAGTAATTAATGTAATTGATTTATCTTAAATTTTTGATAAATATCTTCAAGGCTATAAATATTCTTAGATGAAATATAAAAATTTGTCCTAAAGCTTATTGGATCAAAAAATAAAATTTTATTTACATTGTATAAAACAATTTCCTAAAAACGTTCACGATGATTAAATTTAAATCAGTGAATCTTTAGTCTATTCTACTGAAATTCCATCCCTCAAAAAAATTTCAATTTTTAACACTGTGTTTCATCTGGTATCATACATAGTATTTTTTACATAAATACACAGACATTTGAATAGACTATGTTTTATCAAAAGCGAAAAACGGGTGAAAGCTCGGCATCATTTCATTCACACGGACAGTCATGTTTCCATTCTATTAATTTGCATCGTTTTGTTTAGACAAGCTCAACAAGCATCGAAACCTAAAGTTTAAACTATTTCTGAATGGATAAAACAATTTATTTTAAAGTTGAAAATAATTAATAAAATACAAAATCTATTAAATACCATTGTTTGCGCAAAGGTTTTAATTTATTGATGTGTTATAAAATTTATGTTAATAATTGGATGTATTTTAAAATTGAATTAAATAATTAAACATTTCATTTATGCTTAATTATTAATATGTCCTAATATGTTCTAATATCTTGGTTGAATCGCATTAAAAAAAAAATTGAAATTTCATTTCAGAAATTAAATTACAAAGTTTTTATCTCAGAATTTAAATGTACAAGATAAATTATTGAAGCATAGAAAAATCATCTCCTTGATATAAAAGTGATAGAAATAACAAACTATTTGTAAAATAAAATTGTTGTTATTAGTAGTTAATATTAGATAGGTGATGAGTGTTGTTATCTTCACAGCCTAAGAAGTCCGAGAAAGCAGAATGGCAGACGAAGAAATAATTTACCCCACGTATTCTCAAAATATGACACACACACAGTAGATTATTGAAATACTTGAAATGATAGCTAACTTTGAAATAATTAAAAAAAATAATTATAATTCAAAGTCATAGACACGTTGATGACGAAATCCCTGGACCAAAAACTATTCTATTTGATTTAGTTGACTATAAAACTAATTTATTTATTTATTAAGTAATTTCCATCTTATAATAAGCTCACATTCTCATTCTTTTACTAATATATTATACTTATTTATTCCTCGATTTTCGGTTTTCTTTTTTCTATTTTGATCTAATTATAAATTATTACTCTTCTGTTTGCTTCTCTGTAACACTTGTATGAAAAAGTGTAAAGTAAAATAAAATTATTAAAATAAAAATATTTTATTTGACTATACGAACGTTAAAAACGCAACGTGAAACCGAAAAATAGATGTCAAAAGGTGAGAATGTCATACAACACTATTTCCCTTAAATACGAGTTTATTATTCTCACTAGGTATACATAACGGTGAAAGCGCTTCTTCTTATAATCAATTTCCAGTCAACTTATCATAACACCAAAACTTTACTTTAGCTTTTAAATAAGCGCAAAATATCTACTTTAATAAAAATAAATCTATTTCCTGCCATGTATATTTCGTTTATTTATTTTTTATTGCAGTATTTTAACTTTTGAGTGGTCAGAATCAAACCAATTATTAAACTAATTATTACGTAGGAACAAAGTTGTATCATTCAACAAAATTGTTTGTATGAAAATATCTGCATCGTTCTTTAAATGTGTCATAGAACTTTGTTTTCATGAATAATTTAGCTTCAACTTTATTCAGTCTTTCTTCAAAACAAAAAATTTGATTGTTTTATTCAAACTATTTCGAGTAAAAAAAATCAACTTATACCTACAAACAGATCTATTAAAAGTAAAATTTTTTCTAAAGTTTTAGACTAAACAATGAACAGAACGGGTCTTTTTAACAATTTTGGTGTTTGGTTTTAGTTCCTATTACATTAAATTAGTTTTTCAAAATAACAAAATTAATCTTAATTCTCTTCTTAAGAGAAGGAAATAATACTTTATTTTATTAAAACAAAACAATTCACTCACCTGTGAATAATTAACAAAAATCAATTTAATTATTATCGAGGAACAAAAAATGAAATGACTGCTCAAAAGTTAAACAATGTCGCTCTTTCAGTATCTTTCCACAGATTTTGCTGTCAAGCTTCAAAAGTTGTGTTAATATTGTGATGTAATTGTTTTCTATCGTTTTATCTGAGGTTTTACTTTATATCCACATTACTGTAAAAATGATATAAATTATGTCATTGAATAGAAGATATCAAAGATCTCAGATATTTCGAAAACCGACTTAGTTAAATTTAATGATAAATGTATAAAATGTAAAATTAATGAATTAATATTTCTTAAAATAATCACTGAGTGTTTTATCTTGATAATATTATTTATCAAAGTTTTTAAATATTTATACAGAAAACACTCAATGATTATATTGTCGGTACAGATTGCTTAAAGATTTGTCTATGTCGTATTTGACTAATATTTTTTGCTCTTACACTATGATTGCAGAATGCCTCAAAAGATAAGGTAAAATTCTAATGCCAGTCACAAATGGGATAAAGTATAATTCCGAATTCGAAATTACTTTTATTTATTATTTTTACCTTTTACTATTACTAAAAAAACAAACTGTTTAAAGAATTTTATTTTTTCGTAGTTTAGCTTCACTACCACCTGTAGCACGGAATTAGAAGTGTTACATATTTAATTACAAATTTTCAATTTATTTATATTTTATTTTAATTTATTAAAATATTTATTCCCTTTCTTCTGTCTTTACATAAAATAATCTGACTTGAAAATGGATCATTTAATAATGAATTATGAAAATAACGACTAGTCATTAGTTTAGTTTTATTTAGTCTATTTATTTATTAAATAATGAATCAATTGACTAAATAAGATCTGAAATTAATAGAGAGTATTAGAACTCCAATAAAAAATTTAATTCTGCGTCAATGTCATGCGTGTGTGCAAATGAATGTATTGTTCTTTTGTCTTGTATCTAATAATTATTAATTAGTCTCTAGCAAGCATTTATTCAATAGTCACTAGTTGTTAAAAATTACTAAATGCAATGACCATAGAAATTTTTCTTTTATTTTAAAAGATATTGCAAATTGGTTGATAAATTTATTTAATTTTTCAGAAAAAACCAGATTGGTCCAAGAAAGGAGAGGAAAAGAAGGTAAAAGAAGAAGAACAACCAGTCGAGGCATGAGAAATATGAATTCTACCTAAAAACATCACCTTAAAAAAACATCATCCAACATAAAAAAATTTTCATTTTTTTGTTTTTAACCCTAAAATTTTTGTGTAATCAGAATCCCGTACTACCCTGTCTTGTATTATCCTTATTTTTTAAATTTAAAGTAATTAATCATTGTAAAATAATTATATTTGTTTATTAATTACTTTTGTGTTAATCGTCATAAAAAAAATCGTAAATAATATGTGAAAAAAATTACCAAAATGAAAATGGTTTTTATTTTTTTTAATTATCCTGATTGTTAAATAAAAAATTCAGAAAAAAAATCTTGAACCAAGTAAAAATTATTTAAACCAAGAAAATTTTAATTGTTTAAGAACTTTTTTCTTTAGTTTAAGATAATCTAAATCTTCGATATTATTTCCTTAGTTCAAGTTTTTTTTTTTTTTGAATCAAGTTAATTTTTTGACCAGTGTACCTTATATCCTAGTTCTTTAATGTATTTGTATATAATTAAATGATATAACTATTTAATCTCTAATAAATCTGTATTAAGGTAGTAGTATCGATACTGCTAGAGTAAAATGGAATATTCAATATTTCGGCAAATTTATACAATATTTAGTTCAAGTAACTTTGCGCTAGAGAGTAAGAGACCAAATATATTCTTGATATTCATATACGAATTGCTCCAAACAAAAGCTGCAAATTCAAATGTTTGAAATGTTTTTTATGTCATTCACATAGAATCTGATTTTTTTCTTTTTTATTGAAAAAGGAACAATACTTTTTATCATTTTTCATAAAAATGAATGATAAACTCATAAAACTAATTTTCAATTTTTTCTACTACGGTTATTAAGTAGATTTCGTAGTAATTTGTAGGCTGTATTGGTCCTAATGTTGGAAATTACTTCCAATTATATAGTATAGTCCTTTAAATAGTTAAGTATAGCTTGGAAAAAGTATTGATTAATAATTTTATTTGTGTCTACTGTAGCGCTAGCAATTCACAACAGGTCTCAATAAAATTTGGAATATTTCTTCCTCAGATGATTATCTTGAACGAATTCAAAGATGAGCAAAATCGTTTAATTAGCTTAAAAACGGTGGCCATTTAAAATATTCAAAATGATAAAAATCGCGATTATACTTGTAAAAAGTTTGGAAAATTCAAAAGTGCACGCCTCATAAGAAAGAAAAGAAAGAAAAGAAAGGTATTGCGTATGTGTTGTGAATGAACCTTATTTACATAGATACAGATATACAAACGATAAGTGGATTTTAGTTTTTTGCTTTTTATAATTAAACTACATTGAATTAGACCGTGATTTTCGAAAGGACTTAGTTTTGGATAATACTGAAGCGTATAAAAAAAAAATCGACTTGATCAGTTAAGTTTTTCGGCAGTTATCCTGACCACGCCAGTTTCCATACATACATCGGACACATATAGTAACTTTTTTGTTGGAAAAAAATTTTCTAGATTTAAAAAAAAAAACTATTTTAGATAGACAACTTGAGAATTTTCATCTTTCATCTAAAATTTTTTTTCCCGAATTCAGAAAATTTTTTTTTCAACAAGAATATTACTGTGAGAAAAATTTTGATTTTTCCAGTTAAAAAATAAAACTATTGAAAATTTCCAACAAATTAAATTCTGATCGAAAAATGTTCATTTTTTCAAAAGAAATTTCTTTTCTCAGTGCATAGAAATTCATACGTTAAAATTTTTGTTTCATAACTTTTAATTGTTACTGAATGAATAATATCATTGAAAAAAGTTTTATACCATTATAATTAATGCATAGATTTACGATCATATCGTACAACTAGTTTAAAATAAGCAACTATTGTACATTTAATTGGAAAAATTTTTAATTAGAGGAAATGCGTTTCTATATAATGTAAGGACTACAAATCGGTAGGTACGACTAGTGTTTTTCTGCTTATTAATGCTTTGCTATTCAAATTTTCACGATTACGACACTGACAAATACCTAAATATAAATATGTCGTCTAACAATACACTGAGAAAACAATTCATTTAAATGAAATGAGGCTCGTTAACTATAAATAAATCTCTTATTTAAATATCACCAGAAATATTTATTTGATACAAATAAATTTATTTATTTGAGACAAAGTTATAGTATATTTGAATGAAATCCAGATTTGTTTATAGTTAACAAATATTTCTTTGGTGCTAACAATCGTATATTTCAACCAAATCAGATTTGTTAACTATAAATAAATGGTATGTTTGAATATACTCAAAGCAATGATTTTTAGTTTTAGGTTAGGAAAGTTGTAAAAGTGGTCATATCGAACGTTTGGGGTAAAATGGGCACTTCTTTTGGAATTATTAATTATACTGAAATGAACAATGACAATAAAGTTAGCCGACATCTAAAAATTTTTAGAATTTTTTTTATTGAAAAAAATTTTACAAAAAAATTTTTTTTTTAATTTCGTTTGTAAAAAATTCGAAAAACTGTAAGTGCAATTAAAAAGAAATATTATTTAGTTCTAATTTAACACATTAAGCAAAATAAAAAAATAAAAAATGTCGACTAACTTTATTATTATAAATTAACAGACATCTGTAAATTTTTTGGACTTTTATAACAATAAAATTATTATGAAAAAATTTTAATTAAAAAATTTTACATGTTAAAATTAATAAAAATTATAAGTGAAAATTTTTAGAAGCATTTTTTTATTGTAATTAAGATCAATAGGTCAATTGATATTATAATGAAATAAATATAAAAGAAATAGTGGATGGTCACAAAAAAAGTCAAATGTAAACAGTACTCTTACATTCAAAAATAGCGACACCAAGCGTAATTTACTTGAAGCGAGATTTGTTAATAGTTAACAAATCTTTATTTGAATGAAATAAATGAGTCGATTCAATTAAATAAACCAAAACGAAGTAGTATTTGATTCAAAGTAATATATATTCAAATAAAAGAAATTTGTTAACATTAAATAAATATTTTTGATTCATTTCAAATAAATCTGTGCATTTGAGTCAAACAAACCGTTTTCTCAGTGTAGTGTTGGTATCAATGTATGATATGATATCCGATATGTTTTATTGGTTGCTGCATCAGTAAATGTTGTGTGCTGATGTTCACCAAAACTACTTGATTGCGAATGTACACTGTTCAACGTATTTCGATTTCTATTCTGTTATTTTATTTACTCATTCTATCTGATAATAAACTATCCGATGAATATTATTATTAGTACATAGTTCGAGTAATCGTAATGTAGGTAAAAATTTTATTCTAATGTGGACAACTACGTGAGTTGTGATAAAAATAATCAAATTATCTTATAATTTTTATTTCGAATATTTAGTGGTATTTTTTACACTAGTTGGTTATAACACGCCTGCACCCGAACTAAAACTTAAATTTGATTAAAGACGTCGGGAATTAGTGGATTTTTGTTTTTTATAAGTTATAATTATACGATTAGTTATACAAGCGAAAAAATTTTTTCCGAACTAATTAGAATATGTTTTTTATGTTTTAATGCGCTAAATCTGAATCTTAAGATTATATAGCTTTTTAACCCTCTAAAATTAGAGTAAATTACAGAAAATCGCTAAAAATCGCAAAAAAATGCAGTCATGCGAAAGAAACAATTTTTTTCGAACTAAATTGAGAATGTTTACTACGTATACCGATGCACTGGATTTCAATGGGCAGTTTATTTTGCTTGTAGGCACTCTAAAGTTAGAGTAAATTGCGAATAACCGCTCAAAATTGCTAAGAAAATCGTAAAAAATTGCAATTATGCAAACGAAAAAAAATTTCTTAATCTAGATCAAACATTTTCTTTATGCGTTTTGATGCGCTACATCGATATCCGAAGTCGTTTTGGCTTGTACACCCTCCAACTTTGAATAAATTGAAAGGAAAAAAAAAAAAAAAAAAATCGTAAAAAAATAGTTGTAAAGTATCAATAAATAGTATTTTTTTTACTCACAGTAATAAACTAAACATAATTCTTTTAAAATTATACTATACATATATAGATTGTAAATTAAATTAGAAAAAAAAAATAATAATCTTTGATTTTACACTGTTCTTCGCTCATATCGAACTTTTTTGTCTACAAATGACCTGCATAAATTTAATGTTTTTTTATTTTATTATTATGCTTTACTTGTACACCTCTCAGTTTTTACAAGGCTGATTCCTCTTTTTCTCCTAGCTCTACGCTTTTTATATTTCTCATATTGGACCTCAGCAAGTCCCACACTTCATTTCTACTTTTAATTTTTGCGGCTGTGGACCGACTTGTGCTTTCTGTACCGTATTCACCCTGAACCTCACCTTCTTAGGCTGTTGGAACAGAATCATGGGGAAACCACAGAGAAAACCCATGATAGTACAGTCGGAGCTGGGCTACGTCCACAGTGATTGATAAGAAGCTCTTCTTTATCGACCACTGGAGCATTAGGCCCCTCTCCTAGTGTGCAGAGATCCCTCGCGCTAGCCAACGCTGACTAAAGTGGTCACCCATTCAAGTTGTTGCTTAAATGTGTGATCGCCTAAGTAAGACGTGTGCCGCCCGGCTATCTCTGCCACTTCCAGAGGCTGGCAACGTAACGTAACGCACGGATCGAACCCGGGGTCCCACTCTTTCGAAAAGCGAGTACCGAGCCGACCAGGCCATTACCAGCCTTTTGCATAAATTTAATGTAAAGTGTCGCATAAATTTTGTGTTTTATCTATTAATTACAAAAACCAAGATATTACCATTGAAAATAATAATTTTTACAAATCGTACTATTACTCACTAGTTGTAGTAATCATTATTTTTCTTTATAATTCTGAAAGACTTCATTTTGCTTTCCCTTTTCTTATTATTAGACACGGTTGAATACTTTTTTCTCTGCTTATCGAAAATTGCATTCACGCATTTTTTAATTAAAAATATATAAGTAAATAAGATTGCAGCTAAAAATATATGAACATGATTTTGAACCATAAGAGCATCAGAGTTTTGATCACAATGTTTAGACGTTGTTAGGCCCTAATTATCGGTTGTGTGTTTTAAATCACCGAAGTAAAGTCTGTAGACCCGGGATTCACCGAGGTGGGCGTATAATGACACGTAATTCACTTCTCGAGATCGTAGATTACATTTTCTGTAAGCGAGTGGTCAGTAGAGAGAAAGAAAGACCATAAGATGATGAATATGTAAATTCTAAGTTACAAACATCGTGATTGCTTACGGGTTTTGATACAGGCTTCTTCATTTCGATTTATCGTGCATTTTTATTTACATAAATCAACAGTAAAACATTCGTATCTACTTCATAAATTCTTTAAGTAAAGATAATTCGAAAAACTTTGATACAACACGGTATTTTATAGACTTTCATAAACTATTAAGTTGATGTTAACATTGTGGATAAGTATAAATAATATGAGTGAACTAATCGAGTGAAGATGATTTGGTAAAATTATAAATACAGTACAAAGAATTTTAATGCATAAAACATTTATAAAACTTTTGAAGGTGGAACCTCCACCAGAACCGGCCCCCCCAACACCAGAGGTTGCTCCGCCAACACCCTCACCCGAACCGTCATCAACAGAACCCTCAACCGTAACATCGACTCCCGCAGTGACACCGGCACCATCACCAGTACCTCCGGCAGAAATACCTCCTGCTGCTCCATCGCCCGCTGAAGCCGCACCTTCGCCCGCGCCACCCGCAGATGGAGCTGTCCCTCCTGCAGGTAATGACATCCACCTCAGTCACAATATTTTAATAACTAAACTCTTAATTTAATCAACAAGTATTAACTATAATTGTTTATTTTTCCACTCCTTTCTGAGCGTTAAGATATAATCTTATAGATATCGCTTGATATGAATGCAACTGCATTTGCACACTGATAAAAAAGTTAACTTTTGATTTAAGAGAAAAATTTTTGAATCAAACCAAATTTACTTAAGCCAAGAATAATTTCTTGGATTGAGAATTTTTTTTCTTGACTCAAGAAACTCATTTTTTTCAAAATGGTTTTCTTGGTTTAAGATTTTTTTCTCTTGAGTCAAGTTAACTTTTTTATCAGTCCAAGAATTAGACAGTGGATTTATGTATCACAACATAAATTTTATTTAACATTTGTTGGACCGCAATGAAAAAAAACTATACTTGATTTAAGGAAAATATTTTGTTCAGACTTTCACTTATGTTTTAAGATATTTAGTTATCTTAATTCAAGAAATCAACTCTTGAATAAAAAAGTAATGTAATTCTTGGATGAAAAGCAGTAAGTTTTCCGTTCAAGAATTTTACTTTTTAACATACCGACGTTCTAATTGATAAATTATGTAACTCATAATTTGGGTTCAGAAATATCTAAATAATAAAAATCCAGTTTCAAAAATTTTTTCCAAAATCCTGAAGAACACGTTGCTATTTAATATCGTCCCTCAGGAAAAAATGTTCAGACACGATGCCTATTTATGTGTGATCAGATCTGATCATTTTTTCCCGGGCCACTCGTCTTCTATCATTTTCATTAATTTGATCTATTTAATATTTAATATGTCTTGCTCTTAATAGAAGGAACTGAAGGTGCAGCACCAGCACCTCCAGCGGAAGGAGCCGCGCCACCAGCGGATGGAGCAGCACCACCAGCTGATGGAGCAGCGCCGCCAGCAGAAGGCGCCACACCACCAGCAGAAGGAGCAGTGCCACCAGCGGATGGAGCAGCACCACCAGCTGATGGAGCAGCGCCGCCAGCAGAAGGCGCTGCACCACCAGCCGAAGGAGCACCTGCTGATGGTGCCGCTCCAGCTGCACCACCAGCTGAAGGTAAATTCTGTTATTTTCAATGCAATTTATTGTATTATACATTATTTCCATCATATTAAAAAAATGTATTGCTTAATTATAATTATCATCAGGAACTGCACCAGCAGAAGGTGCGCCTCCAGCGGAAGGCGCTCAGGCACCACCACCAGCTGAGGGAGCTCCTCCAGCAGAAGGTGCTCCTCCAGCAGATACCCCAGCGGCACCACCTGCGGATGCTCCAGCACCAGCGGCTCCTGAAGCTGCCCCTGCACCAGCAGAACGTAAGTTTCATTATATCTCAGTGATAAATTTGGAAATTTTTTTAGTAATTGCAGATTGTCTTTTTAAGCATTCTACACAGAAAAAAAATGTTCTTGAATCAAGTATATGATTTTGAAGAACTTCATTTTCTTGATTTAAGTAAAAAAATTCTTAAGCTAAGAAATTTTTACTTGGTTTAAGTAAATTTTAGTTGATTCAAAAATTTTTTGTCTTGATTCTGGAAAATTACCCTCTTTAAAATTATTTTCTTAGTTCAAGAATTTTTCTCTCGAATCAAGTTGATTTTTTTTTTTCAGTGTATAATTTATTTTTTCAAATAAGACTTTTTAATTTTAAATTATATTAATTTGTTGCTTATAATTGATGTTATCAAACGTGTAGGTCGGTTCAATTAAATGTTCTAAGCAATCATAATTAGACATTTCAGAAAACTTGTCCATCAAGCAATGATTCGTAAAGACGGGATTTCACAATACACGCCTGCAACTTGTTATAAGACTCGTGTAACTAATGTACTCGCCTTTGGCTCATACGTTAAACTTCATTCGGGTTTTCATAAGCACGTGCCACAACCTCAGACTAGTCTCACCATTTTACGACAGGTTGCCAATCGCCATATACTCCTTTGCGGACAAGTTATACATAAATATCTGTTATCGAAAGGGACTTAATAAAAAATTTTAAGAAAAAAAAATTTAATAGTTCAGAAAAGTAATACCTACTGGAGTTTTAAAACTTTAGTTTTTAATTAGATAAAGAATAAAAATAATAACAATTGACAATTTTTTATGAATTCTATTTTCTATGATTAAATTTTACATAAATATTTTTTTCGTTTCAGCGGCTGCATCGTAACTTAGTGATGATAAAATAAAATTTCATTTATCTTTGACACTTACAACTTATCAACACGCGAATCAACTTCTGGTGACTGTATGGTTGGCATGATAATGCTGCTGAAAACGTAGCCGACTGTACCTTTATATACTACACGTGGTTCGATGCTAATAATTCCTTGACAAGACTCATCATTATAACCTTCTGTCACTATCATTCTCCCATGTGTAATAATTAATGTTATAGTTATATCAAATATTATGCTAATGTAGCAACACGCTGTTGTTGTCTAACATACAGGATATGTGCTCGAGGGAGTTAATTCGTCCGTCATTGCTACTGGGACATTTAACGTTTACAAATAATCATTTATCTTATAAATTATTGTAACTATTAATTTCAATAAATAATCTCAGTAATTCTGTTCGATTTTTTCGAAAATATATTTTTGTTCGTTTCAACGTTATCCTTTCAATCATCCTTTCTGTTTCAATTAATGAATAATAATTCTGTGCACTAAAAGAAAACATTTTTTTTGAAAAAAAAAAAAACAACATTATTGTGACAAGAAATTAATTTTTTGAAAATTTTAAACAATTTTATTTCTCAAGTGAAGAACTCAGTAATTTTCTTGTTGAAAAAAAATTTTCAAAAGTTTATCGAAAATTGTTTTTTCAACAAGAAAGTTATTGTGAGAAAAATTTTGATTTCTTCAGCTATGAAATAAAATGATTTACGGGGGTATTTTGGTCTAGAAGCTTGAATTTAAAGTAATTTTTGAAGTGCCGTAAAAAAAGGCAATTAATATTTTTCCTATTCATTTTTTTATAAAATATTTATTAATATTTCAACAATACAAAAAAAAAGTAAAAAAAATTCAAAATTCAAAAACGTAGCAGCTAATAAATATGAAAAAAAAATCAATTTTTTCAAATTTCTAGACCAGAATACTCCCTTAAAATTTATAACAAATTAAATTCTTATTAAAATATCGCTATTTTTTTTTAAGAATTTTTTTGTCTTAGTGTAATGTATAGTTTTTTCATACATTTTTAACTTTTTGCTTCTAATTGATAAAACAACACTTTCTTCTCGATAATTTATAAAGAGATTTAATAGTTTAATTGTTTGTAAAACTACGATTATAGATAATTTAGTAGCCGCCAAGTAAATGTTATAAAATATTACTTTGATAAATATTTATTGCATTTTCTAAGAGAAATAGATTTATTTCCGTTAAAAGCTAAACAAACCCGACTACATAAATTACGTTGGATTTTTTGGTTTATTATGAAAGTTTACTACGAACTATGATCGTAAAATGCGGTTAACGAAATGCTATTTATCATACAAAGTGTCTGAACAACCTACTGTCTACAAGTGGTCTTACAAAGTTACAGTGTTTTTTAAAATTAACTTTAGAACAAGTATACAATATTAATTATTACGTCATGCTTGAGGTTGGTGTTTCGCGGCTTACAATAACCAACAATCGTGATCCTTGAACCTGTCACCTTCAAGATTTCGTTGATAATTAATAGCTTAGCTAAAATATTTAGCATAGTTTCTAAATAAAGCCGCTGGTTAAGCTTTGTTTACATAACAGCAAATAGTTTTACAATCAAAGATAAGTTGCGAACGGTAGCATTTTTATGGGTAAAGTGATGGATGAGGAAATTAAGTATCAATCAAAAGTTCAATCCAACACTTTATTTGTTTGGTACATTTTAAAATAATAAATATGCCGATTTTATGTAAAATATTGATAAATTTTATTGGTAATTACTTTTACGAATATTAATTTTCTTAAGAAGGGTTTACATTTTTTCTCTCTCTCTCGCCCTCTATTGGACAAACGAAAGTATCTCTGTCATACTTGTACAACAAATGGAATCTTAAAACGCATTTTATGCATAAATAAATTAAAATAAATTAATAAAGAAATTTATTTAATCAAATATAATGCCTTTATTTAAATTATGACTCGAAAGGAATATCTTTACAAGGAGCGCTTTTGTAACCAACTGACTCAAACTCAACCGAAAAAGTGTAACGATCTTTCAGTCACACTCTTAATAAATTAATAATAATAATAAGACTTATAACTAACTTATTACTATATACTTAAGTCTATAAACATATAGAAAATATTTTATATCATATAGACATCCATTCCTTTAAACAATATTCGATACTACGGATTAGTTTTGAACTCTGACGTCTAAATAATGACGCATATTCCAACAAGTAGCCATCTAATAATTATTGAAACTTTTATAACAAATCAATTATAATAAAAAAAATATTTTCAAGAATTCGCATTTTATAATTTTTCTAAATTTCTAAAAATGGAATTTTCTTGTTAAATTTTTTTTATTATAGTTTTATTATTATAAAAATCTAAAAATTGTTAGATGTTTACTAAATTCAGGATCATAATTTTAATGATATCCGAAGTTTTTAATTTTTTATACTTTTTTGAATTAAACAAATAAATAAATTATACACTTTTTTGTTTTAGTGTAAAATCTATTAAGAAATTGCTACAGTTAATGGAGCGAAGTTATTTCCTCCCTTCAGAAAAAACGGATCACTTTTCATCTTTCGATTAAAAAAGGTCTGAAATTATTTCAATGAATCCAACAAACTTTAAAACTTGAAGAGATACAAAAATAAGATGTCTCCTAACATCCAATTGAATTACTTAATCAATAGTATGTTATATCCTTTTGTATCCTTGCAAGATTTTAATTGTAAATAGTTAGTAAAATGTAGATTGTATTACGGAGAGTAACTTGAGACTCAAGTTAATAACTCAAGTGATGATCAAAGTAAGAGCAAGACTAAGATTGTGGTAGTCTTGATATCAAAGTTGCTCTTTCGGTCTTAGGTCTCAGTTTTGCTCATGCATAAATACTTCTCGTCTGTTGACCTTGTGAATTTAGCTTTAAGCATCTAATTTACACATATATTAATTTAATTTAAATAAGTTATACAATAATATACAGAGTATAAGAGATATTTAAGATTTATTGAATGAATTTTGTTAACAAACGATTCAGGATGTCATTTGACCCTTAGCTGGATTTCAACGTTGAAAATTTATTTTATGCACACTCGCATAATATCACTTATCAAAAAATTACCTCAAGTAACTTTAAGTGGTATAAAAAAAAAAGTCAAGTGAGAACTGACTTGAAAATCCACCCTCCTAGAACTTTAACGCACAATAAATCGACCTCTTAGTGTCGAATAAAAGGTGCCAAATTTGAGGGAATAAAAGTTTAAGTGTAAGAAAAGGTATAATAAAAAAAATTAACTTAGTTTTATGTACTATCCAGGTGTTGACCGATGACTGGGCATTGTGAAAAAATAAAAGTTTCGAGAATAATCTTGATTTTTCTTTATTCAGTTAGTGGTAAAATTTTACTATTGTTAAACTTAGCGTTAATATTTTCTGTAGTGAACCAAAAATTTTCAAGTAGAAAAATAAATATTTACAAAATTCTTGTTATCTTTGATAAAAAGTAATACGTTGACTCAACAGCGATTCTTTTATTAGTTATTAATAGATAAATAAATTGATCACAGGAATTCAGGACAAATAATTTCAAACTAAAAATTACAGCTGATGTCGTTGTGGATGTACTTTGTACTTTTCTATTCAGTAATAATTGGTAGAAAGTTAAATTGTTATATAAAAAATTGTTTTGGTTAATCTCATAATATGCGTACCAATATTTTATATGTTTCAACAATAATATATTTTAAACTGTGAACTGGTATGATTAAGTTGCTGAGGAAGTCCTAATAAAAGGACGAAACGTTCAACTAAAATCAACACGTAGTTTGAAATTATTTGTCCTGAATTCCTGTGATCAATTTATTTATCTATTATTTTCTGGACGTGAGCAATATTTTGAAATTAGGTATTAATATTTGTTGAATATATATAGCATATGTTCGGAGTAATAATAATAATCATCAGAGCCAAAGTTAACTTAATTGTTTGCTTCATTAATTTGATCCACTAATGAAATGTTTCAGAGATATTCTAGTTATGTCTCAATTTTTCCATTTAAATCACTAAAAAAAAAAAAAAAAAAACAATTCTAGTTATATTTTAAGGTCAGAAAATTGTAACTAGACAATAATTTTTTTTTGGCTATTGTGTAGAATCGCGGCCCCGTTTAAGTATTGTCGGCCATGAAAAATCGAAAAATTATAGTATGGTAAAATTTTTTTCGAATAAAAATACTTTATTTCTTCTAAAAGCTTACCTAAAATATTATAATTAAAAAAAAATATATTTTTTTTAATAATAACAAATTAAGAAATTGACATTTTCATCGTCTTTTTCTTCTATCAATATATTTTTAATAAGTTTTAATAAAAAAGATGCAATTGCCCGAAAATATTTCATCATGAAAATTCAACGCAATAATTAAAATATATTTAACAATTTTTTATGCCTATAAATCAAATTGACTCCCAGAAATTCTGTTTTTATGAATGATAATACATTCAATTAACTTAAAAAGTAATGATAAATATGAACTGATCAAATGTTTTTGGATTATGTGTATTGTTTGCTCTACACTCTTTTTCGTAACAGCTTTGAACAAATTCTACAGGTTGAAAATCATTATTAATTTGCCTTATAATTAAATAGAAACAGAATTCATTAAACATAAGTCAGGATTCCTCCAAAAACGTGAAAAAAAAAGTTTTTCTCCGATCGTCAAATTATTATAAAAAACTTGATCAAAAAAAGAAATTCTTGACTGAAAAAAAATTATTCTTAATTAAAAAAAATTTAGGAACATTAAAATTTCCCTTTCAATTATTGGAAAAAGGTTTTACACTAAAACTATGCACTACATTTATTAATTCCGTAAAGAAAGGTATTGTGAAAAAAAACATTTCAACAAAACTCATTTTTTTCCCGAAATTCATAAACTTATTCAACTAATTTAATTATATTGAAGCAAAATAAAAATTAGAGTTTAAAACTTCAAGCAATTACCTCTCCATCAAATTAATTATAGAAAGTTTATTAATATTAAAATTGAATATATATTATAAAAGTATTAATTAATAATTTAAAATTTTATCAAAAGAGGAGAAAATATTGCTACACAAGAATTGATACACAAGTCATAAAAATCTCCTCTGTTTATCAATCAAAACTCGGGTCATCAAGTACATATTTGAATGCATACAAGACGAAATGAGGTACATGCTGTCTTTGTAGAAGGTTTAGTTGTTGGAAACCATAAACGGGCGCGCGCGCGCATTTCATCTTACCGGCAAATATAAGTGTCTGGCGGTGTAAAACCATTCAGTATTGCTCCGGCCTTCATGCTGTATAGAAGTGTGTGATTTTTATGATAACTTTCCTCTGAATCACGTGACAAAATCACGTCAGAAAATTTTTTTTCAAATTTATTCAGTAGTGTTCATTTATCTATATTTATAATATAGTAACCAGTTGCACCGATAACTGTGGACTTTTTAAAATATTTATTCAATTTAAGCTTTGAAAATGTTATTGAAAAAAGTGAATAAACATGAGTGTGTTTGATAAACACGGAGTTACGTGTTACGTGAGCGCGCACTTTTCGATTGCCGTTTAAGTGATAAGAACTGTGTACAATGATATGTTGTGGATGTTAAACATTTTTACAGCTTGACTATATTTTTAAAAATTTTCAAATTACCGCCACTTTTTGTTTCTTCAATTTGATATTTTATTTTATTTTTTAAAACATTAACGAGGATTCAAATTCAGAGCGAATAAATATACATCATCATCATCATCATCATCATCAGGTAAAAGTTGTATTTTATTTTTCCGCTTTTTACCCGCCCATAAACATAAATATATATCATTTCATGATATGATTTGATAAATAACATAATATTATGATCATTGGCGGTATTAGTAGTCTTACATATTTTTAACTATTTTCTCATCCGGTTATACCGGTTCGATGCTTACACAGGGTATAAAAAAGCTAGAAAATATAGAACTCACGTGTGTACGGTGTGTGATAATGTACTCTCGTTCTACAACCATCTTTTCCGGTACATCTTACCGTGATTCATGCTGTGGTTGCACTTACTTATTGCGTTTTTTCTTTTTTCTCCTTTTTATTAGTACCGTAGAAGAATATACACTCGTACCTTAGTTTTTTTAATCATGAATGAACTTTCAAGCATATTATCTCGCGAGAGTTAACAAAATTCTCTATTTTATTTTTATTTTCATAAAATAAGACAGTAAATTTATTATCTGTTCTGATTTTATTTTGAACAAAAGTTTTAAGTTATTGAGGTAGTTTATAATAATGTATGTAGCACAAGTAATGTATGTAGAAACAACAAAAGTTTTATTAGCATAAAAAATCACGAGAGAATTGAATTTTCAGCAATGCTTCAATTGCAATGTCCATAGGTACACTTTTATGCTCTGAAAATGTATGACGTATGAAGAGAAATAAGAATTCACTTTTGAAGCACGTAAACACGCTATTCATTTTTGCGGAGTTTGCACTCTAGGAATAATTTCAAGTTTGTACAATCCAAAGTTCACCGAGATTTTGTGACTCATCACTCGTCTTTTACAGTAATCAGCGCTATTATTACTATTAGATGAATTTATTATTAAAGTTTGTTTGAATTCATGGACTCAATAACTATGAAATATTTATTTTTTTATTTTTTATATTCAATGTTATAACTTTGTTTTATCTTGTGCTGGAATGTTAAGTATTTCAAATTCATACTTATATAAAATAAACTTTTTTTCAACTTCTACAAATGTAATATTGTGGGTGATGAAAAAGTTTGAGATGTAGTTAGTTTTTATATTTTTACTTGTATTCCGGGGAAATATAGGGAGATGTTGAAAAGAATTATACAACCCTCTGAGAGTAAAAACATTTGTAATGACTGACTGCCATTTACTGATTTAGAATTTTTCTTGAATCAAGAATTTTTATTTCGTAAATTTTTTTCAGAGCATTTTTTAGTGAATTTTTTTCTGAGCAAGTTTTTTTTTTTAATACATAAAATAACACATGATATAATAATATTCGCACTATTTTTTTATAACAGATAAATATTCAATCTTTTTTGTACTTTTCTTCTATTTATTTCACTTTTACTCGGATTTGCCCTTGCGCTAATTCTTTTGTTCACTTCAGCTGCCTAAATGTTAGCATTAAATTGACCACTTCAACTGTTGAGTTTTCACTGACCTATTCATCTTCTAGTCCCACCAAAAAAGTATTGAACATTGACATGGAACGTTGAACGTACCATCATTTGAGAGAAGGTCATATTTATGTTTAATTAATTCATTTAACTGGCACAATTATGAACGCTATTTAACTTTTTAATTTTATTCCATTTTATTGATTAATTAACATGAATGTATGTTCGTTGTTAAATTTGTAATTTGTCGTGAAAAGTTAATTGGCTAATTTAATGATTGATGATTAGTTGATGTATCAAAAAATAAATGAATAAATATTTCAACAGATTTCATTTGTTTACTTCATGTTTGCTAGCTTCATTCAATTGAATATTAAAATGATGGATATGAATTTGAAATTACAAATTTCAATTATAAAAATTGCACCACAGAAAATAAAAAATAATGGTTTATAAAATGTTAGCGAATCAACACAGAATTTTTTTATTTTAAATAGAGAAGTTTATAGTGACTTTTGAAATGATTTGTTCGTTGATAGCCTTGTAGAAAAAAATTAGGTTAAAATTTATCAAAATATTAATAATGTTTTTACTATCAATCAGAAATAATAATTATCAGGCAAACAAATTTAATTCAAATTATACACATGTATTATAATTATTTGTAGAACATATTTTCAATAGTTTTTGTAACAAATGTTCAAAATTTTAATTTAGTTTTTTAGTTCACTGATAGAAGGATTTGTTTATAGTTAAAAATATTTGTTAATATTTAACAAATCATTTATTAGAGACCATTTTTTCGTATTAAAAAAATATTTATTAGTATTTAAAATGATTTGTTTGTATTTAATAAATCTGATATTTATTTATTAAATATTAATAAATCTTTTTAAAATACTAAGAAATATTTGTTAAGGACTAAAAAGTGGTCTCTAATAAATGATTTGTTAAATATTAACAAATATTTTTAACTATAAACAAATCCTTCTATCAGTGTTCCAAAATCGTAAAAAATTTGAATTTTGACGAAATTGACAACTTTCAAAATGTGCCTCTAGCTAAGACAGAGTTTTTTAAACACAAAAAATGCATTAAATTCTATAAACTGTATATCTAAATCAAAAATCCTATTTAAAAGTTACTGATTGAATATTATTAAAAATAAATTATAAAATACATTATTCTTTTAACCTAATTAGACTTGAATGTTTATGTTTTGAATAAATGCTTTTTATTACTTACAAAGTCGTAGCAAACGTAGACATCTGGTGTAAATAGCGCTATTGGTCATTGCTACAAATACCTATATTTTGAGTAATATATAATACTGAGCTAAAATAAATTCTAGCATGACGCTTAGAGTGACGCATGTGTATTTAACGACATAATAAGAACAACTTATTAGTTGACTGAACATCCATAAATTA
Organism: Cotesia glomerata; assembly: GCF_020080835.1. Classification (NCBI taxonomy): domain Eukaryota; kingdom Metazoa; phylum Arthropoda; class Insecta; order Hymenoptera; family Braconidae; genus Cotesia; species Cotesia glomerata. The sequence goes on from NC_058160.1 coordinate 7,262,159, forward strand.
CGTAAATGCTCTTCGATTATTAATTATACTTCATCTACATGCACCAAGCTGGCAGGATTGATTGAAATTTTCTTATACATCATTAAATATGGAATTCTGACAACTTTTTTATTTGTACATTGAAGAAATTTTATTTTCCTGTTTATTGTTAGTAACTACAATGTAAATTTCAAAATAGTACGAATAAATTAAATTATAATCATAACATGAAATGAGATAGTTCTGTAAACTGGCTCATATTCTTGGGTATTTAACTTTATAATGAGAGCATTAAAATTAAAAATCACTTTCGAGATTATTATTCTCTTGCTAATTTTATCCGGGTCCTTTTTAGCATAAACAATGTTACGAACGCTCGAACAAATTTAAGCATTTAGTTCTGAAGATAAATGAAAAGAACTTGATTATTCGCGAAAATGTAAAAGTAAAAAATAGTATGATTTGTATTGAAGTTACTTTAAAAAAATAATTATGTCAAATTTGATGTTAGAGCTTCTTTATTTATTATCTCAGAATGATAGTAAAACAAAATTTTGCATTAATTAATGCGTTTAACATACCTTTTTCACTTTAAAAATTAAATTTTCACGTACTCAGTTGTTATTGAGAATGTTTGAAATTAAAAAAATATTCTTAAACTCAACTCGAAAGTATGTAGTGGATGCACAGAGAGAATGAGAAGATTAAAGAATGTACTCAAAGCTTGTTGAAGAAATTACCGTGGCTGATAGTAAACGTCGGATACCTATTGGCTCTTTTTTATTTTTATTTGAAATGATAGTTGAAGGGAAAAAGCGTCAGGTGATTCGAGTTTTATGACGTTTATTTTACGCTATTTTTATAAACACTGAGTCAATGTTATCGTACTTGAAAATATTTTTTGAGTCATCCAGGTAGTTTAATTTATTTGGAAAAATATTTGAATAGTGACATAGTAATAGTAAATTATAGTTTTTGTTTAGATAAAGTTTAACAATAAATATTAGTCTCGAACTTTCAATTTTTTCATAGGAAAAATATGGTTTGCTTTAGCTAAGTAAAAATGTATCAATTTCAGGATGATTTTTTTATCAATTAATTTTGCAACAGAACTAAATTACGGTTTTTTTTTCGTTAATTAAGGCGAGTCTGTTGGTTGAAATTGATAATTTTAAAAATTCTTAAGGTCATTTCAATTTTTTCGCATCCTGTCATCACGAGCGAAAGTATTGACATAACAATGAGAAAAAATCCGACAGTTAATTAAGAAAAGGGGTAATTTGAAAATTTTTTAACTGTTTTGTCAATAACACGAATCTTGTTTTTTTTTCTCATTAATTCTTAATAAAGCTTTTATTGTATTTTTATTATTTGTATCAGACATAAAAAGAAGTCGTGATGGTGAAGCAATAATACTGATATTGAAAAAGCATCATATGTTCGTTACAACTTTAGTACCATACGAATTTTGTGCCAATTTCCACGTACATTCAGATTAATAGTTGATTTTATTACTTAAGTATTGAATCAGAAAATTGTTTTTCGAGACATTAGTTTTTTGAATTTTCTTTTTTTTTTTTTTTACGTTACAAATGAACTAAAGTAACTTATTAATTACAATCAAAAATATTAGTGTCTAATATAAGTTAATAATCTTAAATTAGAAAGGTAAGAAGTTTATATAAGTTCAAATTTTGACTCAGCTTAACTATATTTTTCTCTTACAGATAGTAAGGCTTATGTTGAAAATATCCGTGATTGTTTACCTAAAAAGACGTTTTTATTTTTAACTTCCTGCTAAGAAAATTGAAAATTTTTAAAAATTCGGGAAGTTATTGGTTTTACCCCGTTTTGCGAAAATCCAGTTTTCATTAGGTCTCGAAGTTTTGAGGTTCTAGAAATCTTTCCTGATTATTTTGACGGTTGTGTTCATGCGGCTGTATGTATGTATGTATGTTTTTTATTGATTCGTTACCAATGTCTAAAAAATTCGGAAAACGTTAATTTTTCAAATTTCTCCATAATTTTCAGTCTGATCAATTTGTGTTTAAAAGTAAATATAGGATTTAAAAAACTGCATCGAATGCTGCCTACCGCGTGAAAATCGGTTATTTATTCAAAAGTAATTGCAGTTTGAAAATTTTAAGAATAGTGTTTTATTAAACTTCTATTAGACTTTTGAGCTCGAAGAGCTCAAAAACATAGAACAGCTAACTCTTTGAGCTCGCAGAGCTCAAAATAATACAAATTGTATTTTTGATCTCGAAGAGCTCAAAAACGTCATGAGTGCAATTTTAAGCGCTTAGGTATGGAATTAGCGGGGTTGTAGAGATGGCCTTCAGGGTCAACCGTTTTCCTATTTTTTTTTATCAGTTTTAGTACCCATAAATGAGAATTATCCGTATTACTTAATTTTAGACAATATGAACGATTAAATTATTTTACGATTTGATTTTTGTCTACGGCAATTTTGTCTGTGGTTATATTGTTATTTGGTTATTTGATTATTTTGATAAAGCACCTTGAATATTAAATTGTTTTTGAGAACGGAAATTGAAACAGTAACTTTTGATTTCTGTACCACTAATTTTCGTGATATTATATAATAGTTGAAAGTTTAATGTGTTTGGATGGCACGTTTTTTTTTTTAATTAACTGCAAAGCACAAAGTTGACTAGCAACTGTGAAGTTAATTTACAAATTAAAGTAATGTGGTAAAGTTTCTTTGATGTTGTAATTGTTAAGAGGAAGAGCAGTTATGCACATACACAAGTCAGGTAATGAAGGTATGAGATGTGTTACGTGGAACAGTTAGTCTCTACTGACTGCATCTGCATCTCAGGCTGCCGCAATAGCAATGTACAGCATGAAATGAGCTTTGTGGTTCAGGGTGCTGCGAACGGAACACGTCAGTCGACGCAATAACCCATGAACATGACATACGATTACTTCATGAGAGTACTAGACCACGAAACAGTCTCACAATGAAGCATCTCCAAAGCTTTGATCTGCTAAAATCTATATAGCTTCCACAAGTTCCTCCTCGTCTACCTTTGTATGATTACAATTAAAAATTTCTTTACAAATACCTCGGATACTTCCCATTCTGTTTAATATTATCTGAAATATGCACAACGTAACTAACAATCGAGAGAATTTTATTAAAAATTGTTACTTTTTTACGACAGAACAATATGAACCTTTATTTAAAACAAAAATTTAAAGTATGCATGCCAACCGCAGGAGTTAAACCGATAGATGTTTTATGTTACAAAAATAGAACCTTTATATACAATAGTATACGTAAGAACTTTATTTAATAGTAAATATTTTATAAACATAAAATAGAAAAATATAAATTCACAATAAGAAGAATTCACAGTGAAGCTTTTGAAAGACGTATAGTATACATGTGTACAGTCTTTGTGAACTTTTCTTCACTATTTCAATGTATTATATATCGCACACGATATTTGCAGTTTCCAATTGATCTTGTCGTTATAGAGTTACGTGAGTTGAACGTGAGAATGAATTGTTGATCAAATGAAGTATTTTTCAAAGTATCTTTTTGACTGGAAATTGGATTAACTTTCCAGTACACAAAGAAAAAAAAGAATTTAAAAACTAAATAGAACATCAATTAAATCAAACTTTTTAATTAAACGGCAAATAGATAGGCGGAAAAGCGTCATTAATGTAAATGAAATCATTACTCTGTCATAAAAACTTCGTAACCATTATATTTTTAAATGACTAATTTGGCATCTGTAATACTGCAACGCATTGATTGGAAAATTAACTTGATTGAAGAGAAAACATCTTGAACCAAAAAAAAAACATTTCACGAAATTTTTTAGTCTTCAAGGAAAAAAGTTCTTAAAAGCAAAGAAAATTGCATTCTTCAACAACCATTCAGTTTGATTCAAGATGATCAATTTCTTTGAAATGTTTTTTTTTTTGGTAAGATTTTTTCTCTTGAGTCAAGTTAGTTTTTTTATTAGTGCAGAACAAAAATGTGCTTGACCAGTTACATTTACTTTCGAAAAACTTGGATATCAATAATCATATTTTTGCGTTTGAAAAGTTCAAAAATAAATAGAACGATGTATTTGATTTTATACACTGTAAAAAATCCGGAGTGAATCGGGAGTGAATTTCACTTCCATTACTCGGAGTTCCGGAGTGAAGTAATTAATCACTCCGCGTAGGGAGTGAATCCGGAGTTTTTATTTGCGGAGTGATTTCAGAGTGATTTCGAATTTCACTCCGAAAAACATCCGCGTTCGGAGTTTTTAAAATAAATAAAATAAGGATGAATTTTCGTTCTACAAAAAAAATCTCAAAATTAATTAATCTTTATATATATATATATATATATATATATATATATATATATATATATATATATATATATATATATTTCTTCTGTGCGTGTGTTTGTCACTGAACTAAACGGCTGGACCGATTTTAATGAAATTTTTTATGTGTCTTCCGGTGGATTCCAGAATGATTTAGATTCACAACTCAGTCCACGAGAAAATGTTTATTTAATAGATTTTTTATTTATAAATTGTTGTTGATCTTGACTACCCACATACACTTTTCATATATTTTATAAATATCATATATATAAGATATATGAAAAAATTCATGTGGGTACTCAAATGAAAGGTCTCGATGAGTATAAAATCATAATGGACTTATATCTATGAAAATGTTAATAATCAACGAATGACAATGTATTTTGTTAACTAATGATGTTTTTAACGATATAAGCTCATTCCGATGTTACACTCATCAAGAGCTTTCATTTGAGTACCCACATGCATTTTTGACATATTTTTCATATATACATATATATATATAAAATATATGAAAAATTGATGTAGGTACTCAAATGAAAGGTCTTGATGAGTGTAACATCGGGATGAGCATATATCTTTAAAAATATCATCAGTTGACAAGATACAATGTCATTTCTTAATTATTGAAGTTTTGAAAGATATAAGCTTATCCCGATGTTACACTCATCGAATTCTTTCATTTGAGTACCTACATAACATTTTTTATATATATGTTATTTGTGAAATATATAAATATATAAAATATATCAAAAATGCATGTGGGTACTCAAATGAAAGCTCTTGATGAGTATAAAATCAGAATGGACTTATATTTATGAAAATGTTAATTATTGAAGAATGCCCATTGCATATTGTTAACTAATGATGTTTTTAACTATACAAGCTCATTCCTAAAATTTCTAAATTTAAGACGTCTGTACATGACAACGTCTGTCGGGTCCGCTAGTATATATATATATATATATATATATATATATATATATATATATATATATCTACATATTTTTTTTGACAATTTTTAATTATAATTAATTTATAAAAAATAAATAAAAACATTATAATAATAATTAAAATGAAATATTATTAAAAATAATAAATTAAATTTTTAATAACTAAATATAAAAAGGATTTATAAAAATATTTTCTTTACAAAAATGTATTTATTTCTAAATTCATTTATTTTGGGAGTGAATGCGGAGTGAATTTTATTATTAATAAAAATTAACTCCTTCTCGGAGTAAATATCACTCCCGCTGGGAGTGAATCAATTAAAAATCATTCACTCTTCATTCACTCCGCGTTCACTCCACAAATTTTTTACAGTGTATGTTTGAAAAAAATTTGACATTTTTGAAAATTAATTGCTGAGAAATGATTTATATTCCACTCATGGAATTTTAAGAGTTGTTTAAGGATTAATAAATTAAGTACAATCCTTGAAACTTACAAAAGGTTTCAAGTTCAAGGAGAAAAGTTATATCTATATAAGAAAACAGGGATTTTTCAAAAATTGACCCCTTTATGTGGCGATATTTCATTGTTGTGGAAGTAATTTAGGAAAAATTGGGTAGTTATATTAACAAATTATACCTTAATTAAAAATGAGAGACCTTAACGAAGTAGAATCTTCTACCTTTAAAACTGAAGATTTAAGAGCATTTTAAGAGTAAACAAAACTTTGCTGAAACTTTTGTATGCGTGAAAAGCTCTCAAATAAGCTGAAAATTAGATTAAACTAATCAGTTATTTTTTCTTAATCCGTCAGAACTCACGTGAATTTTAGTGTCTCACTTGCACTACAGCGCCGCTCTATAAGTCAGATGTTGTTGCGTGAGCAAAATGCTTATAACGTGAGTGCTGACGGGTTAAACACATAATATTAACAGAGAAGAATACAATTTGGTTGCAATCTCTAAATGATATAAAAGGTGAGCTATAAATTTTTGAAAATGATTGAAAAATCGACTTTTTTGTAAAACTCAAATCTTAGAATCTTTTTTTCTAATATACTTTCGAAAAAAAGATCGACAGCAAAATCTCTGACCCATATGCGCACAGTTTCGTCGAAAAGTAATGTATGTGCCGATATACAGTAGCGCTCAAAAGTATTTTGACAAATATATTTAATGGTTTAATTAAAAATAAATATGAAACACCATAATCATTTATTTATTTTTTTAACAGCTTTTGAATAATCTATTGAATAGTGTCAAAGTGGTCCTTATTCGTAACAAAAGAAAGTTTAATTTTTAAAATATTAGAAAAATGGTGGCACCAAAGTATTTTGACATTGTTGAAAAAAACTAACGCATAATGTTGTCAAAATACTTTTAAGCGCTACTGTATTTTTGATCATCTGAGGTAAAAATTAGCGATAAAAAGTGGTAGGTTTATATTAATTAGTTTCAGATATCTTTGTAAGCAATGAATTTAGGTTTATCAATCAATAACAACAATATACAAAAATTTATGGAGGGAATTTATCGTTGAAACTAGCTCTCGATATTAGCCATTATTGTAGTACAACACGTATTTTGATCGTGAAACAGATGGTTGGGATTAACGTCGTAATCCATGACAATAACCTTATCTCAAACGATTAGGTATTCACTTTTTGAAAAAAACTTTATTTGCATTCGGGCAATACAGAATTTCTAACTCTTGATCATGTAAAGATCAATAAACGATGAACTATCTATAATAATAAGGATATGAAGTTATTGGAATATTCGAATCGTTCTACAAAGCCAAGAGTTTCGTTATTATATTCCGAAGTAGCCTCTACGTCTCGATGTATTGGCTTTTCGAAAAGTCTTGAAGTAACTTTTTTAGATGAACGAGAGAAGAAAAAAAGGTAACAAGAAAGAAGGAGAGAGAGAGAGGAAGAGAAGATCCTCGGTTGTATGTTCTTGTAGTAAAAAGGCACTTCGTAAACGGGAATACATTTCGCTCAGATGCAAATTCACTGCATAAATAAACCAGTGTATCGCCGCCAATTAAAAGTTTCCTTACTGAGGAGGCGAATGTCCATACCAAGTCCGACGATACGACAAAGGAAAAATATCTAACCATGTAAGGCGATAATTTCAATGGTAACGTTTGAATATTGAAAATCATAACGGATAATTGGTTGTGCTACTTGCTTTACACAATTTATCTATCGATTAAATAAATTTGCTTGGCCTTTGAAACACATGTTGAAAAAAAAATGTTTTTATATTGTTTCTCTGCAATCCTTTAATGGAACAATACATTTGTATACTATAAACATTTTTTTACAATTATATTTATTTGAATAACTTCTCATTTTATTATAATCTTCGTGAATACTTTAATAAATGCAAAAGCAAGGAATTTTCAAAACATACCTATCGAAATATTCATTTACATTGATGATCCAAATTTTAGTGTAGGTAACTGATAAAATTTCATTCAAAGGTTTTTGAATTTTTCGAGTATGTGTACTTGAAAATATTTGAATACATAATTTTGAAGATAAAAAACGTTTTTACGAAATTCTATAGAGTATTAGCGATGAAATATCAATCTCAAGTGTATATCGATGACTTAATTCTCCATTGTTGTATTTCACAGGAAACATTAGAAACGGACTTTCACTACGTTACAATTGTATTGTATCGATTTTTGTACTGGTTTTAAAAATACTTGAACATTTTTTTAGTTTTCATTGTTCGATAATTAGGCACAAAATGAAGTAATAAATCAATTGCAGTATATCAAATGACCTTGAGCGTAGGTTACAACATTTGAGAATTGAGACGTTAATATGGTTATTGAGATTTATACAATTTTTTAAAAATTTTAGAAAATTTCTTATGAAATTTAAGACAAGTTAGGTATATAAAATTGTAGAAAGTTTATTGATAAAAGTTTTAATGATTTTCCATGAATTATAATTTCAATAATGATAATGTTAATAAAAATAATAATGATAATTTATTAAAATTTTAAAATTTTTAGTAAATTATTATAATTAATTTTATTTAGCATATTAATTGTCATCATTGTTATATTCTATTATATGTTAACCTTAAATAGTGAATGCGTAGTAAATACGCACAGAAATGCTGTAGTTCAAAGTTCCTAAATTTTAAAATCTTGCTTTGAAAATTAAAAAACAAAAAGAGTTTTAAATTCGAAGCACAGAAATTAAAATTTGTAACTTTATTTTTTTTTTTTTTTTATTTACTTCTTAGATTGTAATTTTCCAAATTTTTTTTTTTTAGCAATTCTGTTCAGTTACGAAAATATCCCACAATAAATTGGTTTGATAATCCGGTTCGAAGAAGTAAGTACAGTTTTAGAAAATTATAATGATCATTGTACGAAAAATTTTTTCGAAAAAGACAAAAAAGTTCTTTAGATTTTAAAGTTGTTTTTATGAAATAGAAAAAAAAAAAAAACAAACAAACAGGACTATTTGTATAATATTGCATGTTTGTAACAGATATATGTAACTATAAATCAGAGCTAAAACTGTTGAAGTTTTAGTGGACAAGCCAACAAATATGCATTGCAAACAAATATCACCTCAGTTATATCTGCATCATACATTCTCACCCTCAAGCAGTACCGTGATGTCTCCACCCGTCGACAAGGAATTAATCAGTAAGCTTTGTTCGGAGATTGTCGTGACATACATATACAGTGTATCATTATTTCGCAGCTATTAAACTACTGAGTTTATCAAACTTAGTTAACCACATTTGCAGTATTTTCTATAAATTGATAAAAATAATTAAAAAAAAAAAATTATTTTTTATTTGTTTGATGATTAAAATCGGATTATTTTAAAATTAGATGCTTTAGCTGAAAAGGAGATTTAAAATGCATTTTATGTACATACGAGATTTGTACTGAAACGACTATTCATTATGAAAAAAATATAACTGGCGAGTATTTTTCATGTTCTGACCATATGGTACGTATCTCTTTCAGTTGGATTATCAAACCTAGTTACTCTTTCAGAGCAAGTTATTTTCGAACGTATTCGCTTCAAAGCACTCATGTATCAACAGAAGCTTCGTCGTCCAATAGTAATTCGTAAAGCAAAATTTCCTCTGTAGATATGTATAATGCTCTGTTAGAGGAATCGATTGACGATTATATGCTATTAGAATTATTCGGATCGTCGAACCTTTTTATTAAATAGAAAAAGAGAATTCATTTATAGCAGAAAATTTACGAATACAAATGATTTACGACTTTTGTTACAAAAATTTTTAGTCAATAAAAGTCAAAAATTTTTATCTAAATTCCAGAGCCGATTTATCGCCTTATTTATAAAATTCGTATTCTGTGGGACACTTGTTTTTTTATCTGATTTAAAGATGTTTTGTTTGTTACCTGTACCTGAGCGTAAAGTAGTAGTTTTGTCGGAGTGTTACTGACTTCATGTCATTTTACTTGGAAAAATGGTCAACGACAACTACTTAACAGGTAAAAGAAGTTAACCATGAATAAAAAAAATTTTTTTCTTTGTTTATGGAGTACTGGCGATTACAACTACCGAGAATTTTATTTTCTCTTATGCTTATAATTTTTTTTAAAGTTAAGTTTTTCCTGTATATGTACATCTGTAACTTTGTTTTAATTTTGTAACATGACTTTGTTGAAAAAATTTTCTTTCTTATTTTAATAAATTTATTATCGATCGCAGAAAGTTTATTATTTTATATTTTACTATTTTAATAAAATTTCTGACTAGACGCTTCACATTACTCATTACATTATTAATATTGTTCATTTCGCAAAGTAGCATTGAAATAGCGTATGAAAAAGATGTAAGTACATCAGGGAGCTCTAAAACAGCGGTAGGTTTTAGGGTTAACCTGCTGGGCTACTAACCGGTTTTCCGGTTTTTTTCTTTTGTCAATCTTGTTACAAAGTTCATTAATTTTCGTCGAAAAAAATCACACGGAGCGTTTTTCTAACAAATAAAGGCTTAATTTAAATTCTTCCCATAACACTCTATTGGTACTGAAAGTTATTATGTTTCACTATATACTTGAAGAATAGTCGATAGCTCAGCTGAGAAATCTTGGAGATTCTCTAACCTTGGTGAATATGTTAGACGTGCTTTGAAATAAATCAAATGCTAACAGAGAACCAGAGTAATCCTTAAAATATTCAGGTCTTCGTTGTAAAAGTAGATATTAAAAATTTACAAGTCATTCCGACAAATTATTTATGTATACTTTAATCCTCACAAACTGTAGCCAGAGATAAAATAAAATTAAACTTTTATTTTACCAAAAATTATTCATATTTGCTCACATAGGAGGAAGAAGTAGAAGTAACCTGCATTAAAATTTAACAAAATTTTTTTACAGGAACTTATTTTCAAATTTATTCTGTTCATATATTCATACGAATGACTTTTTTTACGTCAATCGATTGAAATTTTGTTTTTAAAACTATACGAAAATTGTTGACGTTAGTCCTTCTTTAAATAATACTTTGATATTTTTTTATTTTTCATACGTAATAATCAGTATCTTAGCACTCGTTGTTACGGCTGGTGAGTGGCTGTTTGCTCATTTCATAATTAAATTGTGAGTTTTGCGTAAATCTAGCAGTTATTTGAATGCGACAAGTTCGTTTGTCGTACACAAATTGCCGATAAAAACTGCTAAATTAAAAAAAAAACGTAAAATAAATAACAAAAAAAAAGTAATTGCAGTATAAATACTAGAAAAGTAAAGTTAAAGTAAGTGATAAAAAATTTATTTTTGTTAAAAGATTCATCTTGGAAATTTAATAAAATTTTCCAATATATTTGAGTGGAAGTAAAATAATTAATTAATTTTTTTCAAGCTTATGTTCATTTTAAAATTTATCAATTTTGAATTTCTTTATGTTTTATCTGAAGGAGTTCTACCCCTGGACCTTAACTTTGCACCGAAATTTATTTCCGCACTTATCATAATAAATTGTATCTGCAATTCGTCCGGTGTTGTCACTCATATTTTTCGTACGCTCGATTTCGTTCTCGGGGGCAATCGATAACTTACCGCATTAGTCGCACAATATAGTATTACAAATTTGGGATCAAATATTTGAGGCTAAATTATCAGTGACGAATAAGACAGTTTAAAACTTCAGCTAAGTTTTATTGAGAACTCAGCATTGTATTAAGTTAAAAATTTAATAAAATTGACAAATTTAAAGAAAACTTTTAGTCCAGCTATCACTTTGTTCAATCCTTTCCTGAGTCAGAGTGTCTAGATATGACTAAGAAAGAGAATTTAAGGTTAATCGGGAAAGGTTTAATAGATGGCTCTGATGGCCCTACTAAAAAATGTAGTATTTCAAGAAGTTTTCTCTCCCCTGGTCATATATTTTAAGAGGTTCTCTCCCTTGACAGTATGTTTTATCCCTCGAACGTCACGAATTTTAAACTCTCATAAAATTTTATATGCATTTGTCTAAAATATTATATTATATTCAAGAGTTTTTTGCCGACAGTTATGAGATATTTTTGAACGTTTATTTCAAAAAATTATTTCGAAAGAACTCCAATGAATCGTAGTTAAACTAAAAAGATCTCTGAAGAGAAATTTAAATTTAAAATTTGAAAATATTTTATCCGTGTTAGATGCAGATTATCCTCAGAAAGTTTTTTGAACCAATCAATCAGCTTCAATAATTTTCGTAAACATAGAAAAAGTCAATAAAGACATAGATTGGATCGGATTTCAAGATCAACGATAAAATATTTTTTCTTTTATTTCAGGCTTAAATACTCATCAGTTAATTACTTATGGAATAGATATCGAAAATTTAAATCTTCATTATATCTCGATGTGTATCTCGAAGGTTATTGAAAGTCTTAATTTATTCAAAAGATTTATCTAACATCAATTACATCATAAAATATTAGTTAGATGGCAAGTGATACTTCATATCTTAAAAGTTAATTATAAAAATTAACGAAAGTCTGAAAAAAAGTTTAATTATAAAAATATCCAAGATCAAAATATTAAAAAAAAGTTTGTAATTTTTTTTTACTCGTAATACATTATAAAGATTATAAATATGAGAGCTACTTAAGTATAGATGAACTCGCGTAAAAGATATAATGAAAAATTCATTATGATGTACGTTCTCGTGTAATCAAGTACATCGTTATCATTTTAATTACATTGATTGATAATTGCGACACGTTTCTAGCGTCTGCAAAACGTGGTGTGAATTAATTATGTAAGTAAACAATGCTTAGCTGATAGTATCTGATAGCTTTGTATTATCCGCGTTTGTCACCAATGAGGTTTTAAATTTACTTTTATTAATATACTACGATAATCGGATTATCCGATCCGGCCGGCCGGTTTATTTTTTTATAGATACAGATCTATCAAAAAAAAAATAAATTCAATCAATAGTTTTTTTTTAAGCTATCGTGTTTCTGAAGTTACAAATTACGTAATTAGTAAGAAAGGTTTTAAGAAAAACTATTTTGAACTAAGGAAACTTTCTTAATCCAAGAAAATAATTTCAAATACCACCTGTTGGCTTGCTCAAGAATTTATTTATTAACCGCTGTCTGCACTTTATGATATTTACAGTTTATAGCACAAATATATTTGCTCTATACAATAATTAACAAAAATATAACCTATAGATTATAAAGATCAATAATTGCATGATAGTAATTATTTATTATTTTCTTCTATAAACTTTTATTCTTGGTTAAGGGTGTAGTCTAGTTTATCACTTTCGAAAATTCGACTTTTTTTTTACATTTTTCGAATGTATATACATCTGAAAATTCTCAAGAATAGTTGAACTGTTTCGGGCGAAGGCTCGCAAATTAAATTTTGGTAAGATTTTTTATTTAAAGAAACTTAAAACGCGTTTTTCTCAAAACTAAGTTTTCACGGACGGCCAACCCGATTTCTTCGGAACGCGTGGGCCAATCTTTCTAAAATTTTAACCACATATTCTGCCCATAAATACTTATAAAATAGACAACCATAATTTTAAAATAGTGATTTTGAATATTTTTTTTTTACAAAACAGCGAAAAAAGAAAATTGAAAAAAAATTTTTTTTTGTTACTTAAAATTAACAACAATTGTTTAAAATTACTATCAATAGTCTATTTTGTAGCAATTTTCATACTGAATCTAAAACATTTCGGATTTTTACTTTACATAAGCCATTGTCGAGATATCGTGTAAGAGCCGACCTGCCTCCAAATTATGGTGTTCCGTTTGAATGCGAATTTTTCGTAAAAAAACTGAAAAAAATTTTTATTTTTGTAATTTAAGACTTCATTTATCATCCCTAACAACTTTTATAAACATATTTTTCATAGCAAGCTCACGAGAAATTCCCAAAGATCGTCTACTTTTTTAGCCAACGATCTAGACTGCACACTTAAAGAACTAATCTCATTATTCAAAATAGCTGAGAAAATCTTTTTAAGACATGAAGTTTTTACTTTAACATAAACATATTCTCAAACGTATTGAAGATTTTTTTTTTTTTTTTTTTTATTAATTATTATTTAGAGTCGGTTTTAACTGCTGTGGTCATATCGCCGACTTTAACTGTTGGGAGTGGTACGTTGGGATCTTTTTGGATTGTGTAAATCTTAACCTACGCGGCAAGGGCCGAATATCAACCAATTTGGTTTCTAAGACCAGCTTGGGATTCGAACCCACGTCTGGCCGGTAAGTTAGTCCGAGTTCTCTATAGGCCATGCGCCTTAGACGACTCGGCTAACGTCACCGGTTTGAAGGTTTTTGTAATGATATAAAAAGTAACGAAAATCCGAAAAGTTTCAGCTTTACAGCATTCTTAAAATATGTTAGAAATATCTTGAGCCAATGTTACTGCATGTTTTAATCTCCAAGGAAGAAATTATTCGACAAAGTATACGTACATCTTGCTTGAAAAAAGAAAATTGCTTCGTTGAAGACTAAAATTCTTGAATGTAGAAATTGCTGCTCTCCATCAGACTTTTGTTGATTATAGAGTTAATTTCTTGAATTAAGACAACTAAACATCTTACAATAAACAAGAGTTAAATTCGGATGTTTTTTTAAAAATCAAACAGTTTTTTTTACTGTACAGAATGAATCATATCACTTTAAACTATCTACATGATGGTTTGCGAAACAGTTACAATAACAACAAAAATTGCTGCGAAAAGACGAAAAAAATTTTATGACAATAAAGTACTTTTTAATGCTTCACGTTTTGAGTCACGTAAATTGTTGTTATCATTATAGTAACCAAGGAAGTTGTTCAAATAAATATTTTGATTTAGTTGTAAATAAGATGTAAACAAAAAAAATCAACGATTTTTAATATAATTATTATTAATGCAATGAAATCGTATTTATCTATTATAAAAATTTTTTCAAATTAATATTTCTTTGTACATTCGCACAAAAATGTTGTATTACTTCTTCCATACTACAAGAAGTATATTTTTACTTTATAAATTTAAGATAAATCAAGAATTTTTTAGCCGAGATACAGGTTTTGATCACTCTAATTAGTTCTTACAAAAAGCTAATTATTTAAATTTTGCGGCTTATTTACTTTTTTTAACAGGATACTTTGATTAACGCCACTTAGGTGTTTAATAATATATTTAATATTATAAATAAAATGTAGATCGAAGGGAAAAAATCCTCCATGAAGGTATGTAGTCCTTGTTTCTTGCATAGTTTGCTGGAAGCGTTATGTTAAATGTGAAGCGACATCTTAAGTTTTAGTCACGTATACATTAAATTCTAATTATCCTCTTAACGATGAACAGGAACGACGATCAGAAAATCGAGATTGTACGAGGTTGATGCACGTCGTAAAACTAAATATATAGCCTCGAAGACGCAATATCTCGGATCTCAAAGATTTACGTGTGAGGTTTAAGATATAAAGTGGCAAGTATGGCGACAATGAGAAGAAAATGTATACAAAAAAGAATTCCGTAGGTGATTTAATTATCTAATCGATTTTAAAAAAAAACTTATCGTTTCAAATTTCTGAATCATCAATTTTATCTCGGGACATTTTTCCGTTTTGTTCGTTCTGTTTTCCAGTAAAATAAAATCAAGATATTTTCAGAAAAAGGTTCTACATTTTTTAAATCCTGATGATATGAAAAATAAATATTTATCAAGGTATCAATCTATTCGACATTTATCCGATAACTTTTAATACAATCTCAAAAATGAATAAAAATAAAAATAAAATTTGAAACTTTTATTTATACTAAATAAAATGTATGACTGAAATCCAATATTGTGCAGAATAAAATTTCCACTATTTTATTAGATAAGCAACATTGTTTTGATAAATAAATTACATATATTCTATACTTTACGTAACAAGCATAGATATCTATGATGATACTCGGGTATCATCGTCAGTATTATTATGAAAAAAAATTAATAATAATAAAATTAGCATTAAAAATAGCTCGCTCATATTGCTTTTTTGTTACTAACAATGATACGAATTGTGTTCAGCAAGTACGATAATTAGAAAAAATTTTTTTTTCATTAAATTGTTACGGTTGCTTGAAGTGAATTTAAACTATAATTTGAAGCATTTTTTTAACACTTTTTAAATAGAATAAAAACATCTTAAAAATTACTGATTTGCATAGTGAAAGAGTGATTAAAAAAAATAAAGTGCTGAATAAAAATAACCAAAAAGTCACACGGTAATTTTGTGTTACTATGGCTCCAAGTATTTTTAGGAAATTTTCAGATTTTTTACCTTTGTTTTCCTTTTCAAATTTTGTTTTTCATTAATGTAACAATTATTTTTGAAATTACTAGTAAAAAAATTGAATTAAATTTAATATTTCATTTTTTTTAATCCTCACTATAATAAATTCGTGGAGTAAAAAATTTAATTTTTAATATTTTAAATAAAACTTCTTTTTACTATGCGAAATAGATCGTTTTTTTCTTGTAGACATTTCAATTTTCTAATCTTTCAAATTTCTCAAAAATACTCGTAAATGTTTTGCTACTATTTCGTACACGGAAAAAAGAAAACTCGAAAAATTACAGTATATAATGCAACGTCGCGCTTCGTGATAAAAACTGAAAAATTACAGTTTCAGATTGTAATTATTATAGATTTTATAAGAATTACATTGTATAATGTAATATTTACATTGAAAGCTCTGAATATTAAATTAAAAAATTGAATTTAGAAAAATGTTACTTCGAACTGTAATTTTTCTAGTTTTGATTACGACGGGACCGATTTTACATTTTATACTGTAATTTTTCGAGTTTTCTTTTTTCCGTGTACGGCAATTTTGAAAATTAATTTTTCCATTTGAATTTAATTTGTATTGAAGCGTTGCAAATATTTTTTAATAAAATGTTAAAGACAAATAATTTGTACCGTTTTTTTTTTTTTATTTTTTAATCTGTGAATATTTTATTTGAAGTGATACTTGGAATCTACTGAACATTTGAATTTTTTGCGGTTATAGTTTACTACAAGATTTAATATCTCAGCGTGTAAATACAAGAGACAAAAGGAATATTCTTGACTAAAAAAAAAAGTAAGCCTTTTCATGTTCTGATGATGAAAAACAAATAAAAATAAAAAAGAGATGTACTTTGAAATTTCGTAATATAATACTTTCTCTTGTATGTGTATTTCTTCGATGGATTTTTAGGTATACCTAATCGTCTTAGGTAAAAGTTTTTAGTTTACGATTTGTATCTTAAGAATCAAGGAGATAAAAATATTAGAGCTCTATTTCTTAGAACAATTCTAATAAAATATAATGTCTAGGTATAGATTTCTTTAACTATTGAATACTATACTTGAACCGTTGCAAATAAAGGGATTCTAAAATGACAAATATTTTAATAATTAACTCGGACAATCTTTTTTATAAAATTTCACAATTAATGATTTGTTTCTAATTAATTAAAAGCATTGTACATATTTTTCCCAAACTCTAAGTAGCTAATTAGTCTGCAGTAATACTTATTTTAATGCCATAAACTATTTCAGAGAAGAAAAGTCTACTTTATGAATAATAATAATCTTCGTATAAAGCATATTCAAAGCAACTCTTTGAAATTTATATGTATTATAAATTCACAAAAGGGTTTAAAATTTACAAGTCCGTTTTTGCACTTCACGATAATGATGATATTACAATCAAACTTTATAAATCCATTGTGTATATAATTCCTAAAAGCATACAAAAAGCAAAATCGGATTTTAGAATAGTTTTTAAGCATATAATATTACAAAAAAGTTCATTCAAATCAAATTCAGCGGCTAAAATGTAAAGAAATAAATTATAAAACTAATTTCCTAAAAAAGATAATAATCTAAAATTTTTTAATATATTCTCGTTGTATTTTTTATATATATATATATATATATATATATATATATATATATATATATATATATATATATATATAAATCAAGTGTAAAAATCTTTACCATAAATTTCAAATATTTGATTAAGAAATCAACGGGACGTTTTTATGTATAACATTTGCATATAAATAATTTACAGCATATATTTGTCATGTGTACAAAAATGAGTATGTTTTCTAACCAAGAATTTATAATTTGAATTGAATATTTCATTCTGGACTCTACGGTATTTAAAGTTATCTTGAGATATTCTCATTCTATTCTATAGATCGACCGAATTGAAATAGACCTGACCAAATAAACACTATTTTCACAACCGCACAACTTGTAAATTAGAGAGAACAATTTCGCCATTGTATCGGTGAATCAATCACAAAGTCTCAATTCTGTAATTTTAGCTCTTACAAAATTAATAGTTCAGTTAATCTTCGTAAATTTTCATAGGTGGGATGAATATGTTCAACAATTGTAAATATTTGTGAAAACCAGGTAATTTGTGATAGCTCTAATACAGGAATCACAATAACTCAATTGTTTTGTATAACTTAATTGCGCGAAGGTAAAATTGAAAATGAATTTATCGATTTCACTGTGCTAATATAATATACACTTTAATGATACAGGCGTTTTGTTTAAAGACGAAAAAATAATGAACAGATTTGTTTCACTTTCAAATCTATTAATGAATATGTTTACAGAAAATATTTATAGTAGTAATTTACAGGGTTAAATCTGAAAATTTTCAAAGTTCAACAAATTAGTTATTTAATTTTTTAATCCTTTAGTTTGATAGAAATATATTTCACTTTTGTAAATCATAATATATTTCAGGTGAATTTTTTGACAAACCTTTCCATTGTAGTTCGTCTTATATTGCAATTTTAAGAAAATTTTGGCATAATTTGTTTTATATCATCAAGTCATCTCAAAAAATAAAATCGATCTGAAAATTTATTTTTAAATCTGTATAAATATAATCATTATATTATTGTTAATTGTGTAGTATATATTACAATTTATAGTGGCTTTCATCAAAAGTCGTTATGAGAAGGAAATCAAAAAATAAGAATTTTTTTTCTAAAAAAGTCAGGGTTCGCACATTCACAAAAGTGATATTTTTTATGGTTTGACGTTTAATAAAAAAAATTAGTAAAATGGGTGACCCTACAAACACATACCTGCAACTTCATACTGATTTCAAATGCAAAGCGCTTCAAATTTTACCTGTTACAACGTCTTTGAGCTCTTTGAGTTCTCATTTTTTATTTTTTAAATTCTGAAGCTGGATTCTATATTTGTTCAATAACTATTTTTTATTTAAATTATCCTGTAGTCTTTTTATTAATTGGATCAAAATTTTTTTAGATTAATTTATTAAATTTAGGCATGCAAGGTTGTACAAGTTAGCGACTGCAATAATGCAATCTGTCTATGGTCAAGTTTAATCAAAAATTAACAAATGACTAACTAATCAAAAACAACTAATAATCATTTTTATCAAGCACCGTAAAGCCTTTTAAAAGTTATGTAAACCACGGACCAAGTAATAGAATATCATACTATGTTAATGAACACTGCCGTAACATTAATTTTTTGGAGGTTTTTTGTCAACTCTTTTATTTAAAATTAAAAAAAATTCTGTGTTGATTCACTAATATATTTATAAACCAACCATTATTTTTTCTGTTTTCTGTGACGCAATTTTTATCATTGAAATTTGTAATTCTAAATTTGAATTCACAATTGTAATTTTTAGATGCACAAAGTTTAAAGGCATTAAGTAGATGAATAAATAAATATTTTCAAAAAAATATTCTGACAATAATTATTGCTATATTATTTGTATAAGAATTTGTCATTAGAAAGTAATACTGTGATATGTTTTATTTGATCTAATTATTTCAATAAATGTATAACCATACAAAGTAAAAAATTTATTGAACATACAGCAAAAAAGGGTATGATGCTGGAATAATACTAGTGAAACGTTGTATGATTGAATAAAGTTAAATATCACCCAATATTGGTCTTTGTTCATTTGAAAATACTTTCTTACAATTTTGTATATAAAAAGGACCTGAAGTGCTAATATTAAAAAGTGTAGAGCATACTTTTGAATAAAATGCAATCTAACCTTATGTACTCTAACATGAATAAATAAACTCTCGAATTGTTGCACAGCGGAGAGTAAAATCTAAGAGTTACGCTTCATCAAAATTCAAAGTAGCTTGATTACTTGGAAATGATAACGAAAGGTGGTGAATACAAACTAAAGCGTGCAAAAGTATCAACATTTATATAAATAGACTAAAAGAATAGAAGACATACATTTGAGATTGAATCTTTAAAAATCAGCAGTACAGTGGTCACGACAACAAACGACAACCATTGTGTCCAATTAGAAAATTCTATTACGTCATCTGGATCGTCAAAGAACTAACAAATGACTGAATTGATACATACGATAGAATCAATCAAGACTAAATGTATATTATACGAAAGTTTAAAACGGAAGCTTGTGAATCTAGTAAAAAGTTCTAGCACAGCGAGCAATTTAAGACCAATTTACATTGTCATTACACCCAACGGTATTTTCTCATTGGGGGGGGGGGGGCACGCTACGGCAAATTGAAAGCTATTAGATTCGATAACTAGTCTAGATTGAGAATGTCTTTGTCTGTAACACAGGCATAATCTCTTGCCTTGTATTTGCAGATGAAAAAAATTGAGTTGTTAATCCAGTAATCGTTTTTTGCGATAATACTCTATTTAAATTAAAATCGGACAGGAGGGGGCAAACAGTGTACTTGAGGAAATACTAAGTTTTTAGGTACTCAAATATGCTGAATCTTTTCTTTTTTAGTTGTCTTTATGGTAAGTAATAAAAAATTTGGTTGACACGCCAATAAAAATTTTGTATCCCTAAAAAAGAAAAAAAAATTATTTTCCAAAAATAAAATGACGTTGAAAAAATAACATCTTCTTATCAATAATTCTTCTAAAAACCCTAGACAGATGAAGAAACTATACAAAGAAAATGCTCGCTGAAGCAATATAATCTTCGTAAAAACCAAGAGAGCAGAAGAAAAAATAGTCAGAATTGATGCTTTCTGGGACTTCAAAAGGTGGAGAACTGATAAGAACTCAATTTTCGAAAATTGGGGTCAAACCAATAACTTCCTAATTTTATTAAATCATTGATTTTCATAAAATAAAGTTCAAAAGTGTCCAGGGCGCTCTTTATTTGAAAATTTATTAGGTGTAAAATTGCAAACATCTGAGAGTAGAAAAATTTCATTCTTTCAATAAATTTCCAATTACTGTAGTCAAAGCAATTTTATGAATTTTCATTTTTTTAGCTTTAGGTTGAAAAAATTAGAAGAATAATTACTGAAAATCATCAAAATCACAAGGGAAAAAGTCATTTTTGGAATTATTTAGTAAATTTACGATAACGATTCTTCATAATTTATAATTTTAAACTATTGTTTTTAACTCACAAATATTCTCATATTGTTATTAAACTGATTATGTAAAATTGATATTTCATGAATACCAATATTTTGATATTTATAATAATAAAATATTGAATTACAATTCGACAATTTATTTAATCTTTGAGATGAATTTATTAAATATGAATTCAACAAATTTTTTTGACATGTCGAAAGATTCTAATATTGAATTATATATTGAAATTGAATAGAAATTCTATAATAGGACGCATCAGGACCAGAAAATCACTTGATGTCAAACATACTTTAGTAAAAAATCATGATGTAATGTGAAATCAAACAGACTTAATCAATCAAGATGATTGTTTATTTCTAAATTTGAACAAGTATAGAAAGTTTTGATGGTTTAGATTTTGTTTTTACTAAAATTATAAATCAACATCCTTGATTATTAACTTAATCCAAATATTTAATATATTGTCACATCTTTTTTAGCATCTCACAAGTAATTTTTTTAGTTATCTCACTGTAGTTAACAATGATACCGTTGAATATTTTTCGCATGAAAAACAATATTGTTTCGCATAAAGTTTTTATGGTGATAAAAAAGTTAGAAACTAGAGATGTCAGTATTTTTTTGTTTTAAATTATATTTTGTTAAATAATGTCGGAACTGTGAAAAAAATTTACTTCACAAATGAAATATGTTAATTTTCAATGCTTGATGAAAAATCCTGTAAATCTCGCTAAGTATGTCATTAATTTTGTGAATATCAATTTTTTTTATAAATTGTATTATAAAAAAAGCAAGCCAGTAAATGAATTTTTCAGTGATTTTTATCTCAGGATATTTTCTTTTAGACTTAAGAATATATTTTTCTCCCTGAAATGCTCTTTGCGATCCAAACTGCGATTACCTCTGACTGAAACTACTCGACTGTAAAATAAAAGTTGTACTTTGATCAGAATATAGAAAGTAATTCAATTTTTGTAAAACATCTGTTTGAGATGTATAAACAGATTGTTGCATATTTTGAGAATTTGATTATTAAAATTTTGTACGATTATTTTCCTAATAGCAGCATTTTTTTATTAAATGACAACTATTGAAAAACTTCATTGTTAAATTTATGATTTTACTTGAACAAAATATCTTTCCCATCTCTTTATTGTATATATTTTTTATTTTATTTCATTTAATTCTGTTAAAAATATTATCAATTCAAATAACAATAGCAGTATCGTTATTTATACTTATTTTTAAGGTATATTTATAGCAACCTAAGTATATACTAAATGATTGGAATATTTTTTTTGCGATTAAAAAGACAAAAAAATCGATAGTGTCGCTGAAACTTTCAAATCGACTATTAAAATTAATTAGACATTTTTAAAACCTAATAATTTTATCACTATTTTTATATTTTCACTTGCTCCTTTTAACTATTTTTATCTTTTACGCGCTCAGAAATGGCTTTAATTGGGTTGATAACTCAATAGAAAGTATCAGATGAATTATGTGTCTTTCTTTAATTAAGATAATTGGCATCTTGTTAATGCACTCGAATGTTTTATAATTAGCTTAACTTTGTTAACGTAAATGTTTTTAAGTAAGTAATCATTTAATTAATAAAATCATAGCACATTAAGAAATTATAAATCTATCAACTTTTTGTAAAGATTTCAACTTTAAATTGAGTGCATTTAAAGTATGATATATAATATTTTGCATTATAAATAAGTGCCCAATAAAAAAAAAATTATTTTTTTCAGAGACTCAATATGTATTCATACACGTATAATATTGTTGTACGACAACATTTGAACCGTAAAAATGTTACAAAGGGAATGGAGTTGTGTGTTGATCGACGATAACCGAGTCCGTGGTGACAGTCGAGTTTGTCCGTTGATTCCCGTGGGATCCACGCGTCTTGATAGCACGTAGAAAGGACACGTATAGACGTTATCGATGTCTTCGGCGTGTCTTAACGTCTTTTCTTATCTCCTTTTATTTCATCCTTTGCCATTATCCTCCCCATGGGTTTACAAGTTTCGTATGTATAGTTTACTTTAGTCAGACAGAGTAGACTTCCACCATATACTATCATCTTTGAAAACTCTCTGTGACATGACGAATTGATACTTTATAAGAAAGCACTTTTGCGGACAGGAAAAAAAGTTTTTCTATTTTCGATTGTCTCGTTTCTTCAACTTTCCTTTATAAGATCAGTATATTTCAGTTACTTATGTTGCTTGAAGGCTTCTTAGATAATTTCAGATCTATATTTTTATTTTTTCATTTTCGTTCTATATTAAGGATGTGAAAAATCTGAAGAGAGTCCCTAGCATCAAAATTAAATGACCTAGTCTCGATTTTAAACGACTCTGCTTTTTCGGCTTCTTCACAGTTATGGAAAATTTTTATATCCATAGATATCGATTCAAATCTAACCGGATATTCTTCTCACGAATCTTACGCAACAAAAAAGTTTATTAGTGATAAGAAAAAGCTCGATAAAGACCTTAGCACGAAAATTATTTTATATATTTTAGTATTGAAATCACATAAAAAAAAAAAATTTACTTTAATCAAGTAAATAATGTCGAAAAACTTCATCTTTTTGATTTAAATAGAAAAATTCTTAAGCTAAGAAGTTTTATTGATTTAATTAAATTTTACTTAATTCAAGAATTTTTCGTTTTGATTCAAGATAATGAAACTCTTCAAAATTATATTCTTGGTTTAAGAATATTTCTGTTTATTCAAGTTAATTTTTTTTTCAGTGCAGTGATCGAAATATCGATAATATCAAAAATATTTCGTATATTAGCCGAATTTAAGGCACACACACATCACGTGATTTAAATTTCTAGTTATGAATTAATATTAAGTTTCTTCCACAATAATTGAAAAGTTATTTTTTTTATGTTCTAGGATTGTTGATTGAGTCTGTTTGGAAAATATCGCGTACTGTTTAAAGCATGACAGAAAAATTTGTAAGTATAATTGAGTTGTTTTTTTTTTAATGAATACAATAATAAGACAATTTTTCTTTAATATTAGATTGTAAAAAAATTAAGTAAGTTTTATTATTCATAAGATACAAAAATGTAAATAAAACATTATAAATAGTTTATATTTTGTGCATTATATCAATAACTAAAAAAAAATTTATACATATAAATATTGTATGTACTTTTTTAATGATTTAAAAGTATCAATAGGTTTATTTAATAAGTCTGAAAATGTTAAAGTAATATCTTCTGTGAGAATCGTGAGAGAAATTTTATGCTCGATCTATTATCAGGAAATGGTTGCGAAGTACAAACGAGTTACTATTTCTAAATAAGCTAAATATAAAATATATAATAAGGATCGTAATTTTATTAGAAGGTAAAGCTGAAACGAGATTGAGAAAATAGAATAAGAAGAAATAAGGCCATGATAGATAATAGACTACAATCGTTCTAAAAAAAAGAAAAATAGTAGATAGCAAAAATTTTATTTTTATTTTCCGGTGTCTCATAAATTCAGCAAGGACAACGACTTCCACCAGTTATCTATAAAAAAAAATAAGACTGTACAATTGTCCCCACAAATAGATTAGTTTTCCATAACTTAACTTACGTGGATTGCAGTTTTCTCTTGAATAGAGTATTTTAGACTATTTTTCAGAGTTTAGTAACTCGAATTCTTATCGGTAGTCTACAATCTAATTCATGAATTAAATCTAATTCATTTGTTTCATTTCTTCTTAGAGCTTTTTGTTACTTGATTTCTTATCTTTTTGTTTAAAATACCACTGTTGACTTGAACTCTTTCTATTATTCACCGAAGAGAATCCTCTGTAGATATCCTTACAGATAAAAGCCATAAAACTCTATAGTTTTTTTCATTGGTTTTAATAAACTTTTATATTTTCCCTCGACTATTTTTAGCCATATAAATTTCAGAGTTTTGAGACTGTTTGACTATAAAACTCTTAAAAATAACAGTTAAAATTCATCATAGAACAGCTCTAATGATACCAATTATATTATTATTTATAGAAATATTAAATTTAAATTTACAGAATAAATCTTATAAATATTGATGACTAAGTTTGAAATATCTGTAAATGGATAACTCACAATTCTAATTTAATTTTTATTACAAAATATGTTTCATCAATTACTAAAAAAAAAAAAAAAAAAAAAAAAAAAAAATATTTCATATAAATTACATACTTTTATTTCAAATAAAAATGTAACAAACAGTAGTGTTCGAACCGCCAAACAGAGCAGACGTGTCTGTGTACAGTGAGAGTGGTTCCAATACAACATATTGTGTATAGTAAGTGCGTAATTAATATGACAGTGTAAACCCCAATCTAAGTAATTAAATAGCAATCATTTATACTGATCCGAAAGACCTCTAGGTCGAAGAATCCCGAGGGGCTGGACACAACCTCTTACTACGGAGGTTTCCTTCCCCTCATCAAGAAAAATACAATCACCAAACGGAGTTTCCACAAACTATGCCATCGCCACAAAAAGTGATTTCTTCCCTACCAAAGACTTTGCAATTATCGTAGACGCGGTTGAAGGATTACCTATCAAAGACTATGTTATGGCAGTGGCAAACAAGATCACAGCAGCAAATATTCGATTTATTTCCAGAATATCTAACAATCGTATTTGTATTTATCTCGCTAGTAAAGCAGTGGCAGATGAGCTCATTGACAAACACAAAAGCATCACTGTGGGAGACAACACCCTAAACATCCGCCCCTTAATTAACAGAAGCAAGAGAGTCATTTTCTCAAATGTCCCTCCGATTATCCCACATAGTTACCTACAAGACGCTCTAGACAGACTAACAGTCAAAACAATGTCTCAATTTTCATTTCTAAGAATTGGTATAAACGAGCCAGGCTTTTCCCGCATAATGAGCTTCCGTAGACAAACATACATTGATCTGGATGATATCAACAAAATTCCGGAATGCATTCAAATTCCATTCGATGAAATGATATACAACATATACCCCTCCACTGACTCACTGGCTTGCTTCGTCTGTCATAAGGAGGGGCACTGGGCCAAAGACTGCACTGAAAAAAAGAACAGTTCTCTAACCACAAATAACTTAACAACAGAGAGAGACACACGCAATCAATTGCCTGTCATCGACTTCCTCAACAACAATCCCCTTCCTCTAGAAGAAACTATGGCAACATCAAGCACATCAAACTCTATCACAACTTTGATGTCTCCCCCAAAACAAATTCCTAACGACCCAATAGCCCCAAAAACACCTTACATCAAACGCTCTCGCCCAGATTTACTAACTTCGGACCTATTCATGGAAAATGAATCAAACAACAAAAAAAACCATTAATCACCACTCAAAATAGTCTCCCAAAGAAAATTAAAACCTCTAGAGACCGTAGTCCAGCCACTAAATTTTCAATTCCTGCATCTATCAACGAAGAAATAAACAACAACCCAGAGAAATACAAATACGATAGCCACCAGCTACAAAACTTATTCGATAAAACAACAGGATCTAAAACAGTTAAAGAATCAATAGAAGAATGCAACTTCGACCCCGAAGCTACATGCACAATGTTAACTAGACTCTACACCCACCTATCAACCAAAAGCCAAAAAATCAGATTCTCTAAACTCAGAAACAAAATAATCGAAGAATTTAAATTAGACCCGATAACCAAACTCCCAACACCTTCTGGGTCAGAATCTGAAACAGATCCCCATGAAATGTAAACCTAACCCCAATCCTATCCTCATAACACAACTTAAATTATAATGTTAATAATCCAATGGAATTTAAATGGAATGTCCAAATAATTTGAACTCTTAAAACTATTAATTGAACACAATAAACCTGAAATCATCTGCATCCAAGAAACGCATTTCAAAGACGACTATTTTACACCAATAAAAGGTTACAAGTGCTTCCACAAAAACAGAGTCATCCAACATGCTAGTGGAGGGGTAGCAATATACATACGAAACAGCATTCCATGCTCCCAAATTAATCTCAACAGCAACCTAGAAGCTGTAGCAACTACAGTACACTGTTCCCATAAAATCAACTTATGCAACCTATACATTCCGAACGCACACAACTTAACTACTCAAGAATTAAACAACATCACAAACCAAATAAATCACTCCTGCATCTTCCTCGGAGATTTCAATAGCCACAACTATATCTGGGGGTCACAGAGAACTGACCCCATTAGAGGATTCATGATCGAAAGCTGGATCGATTCCAACAATCTCAATATTTTAAACAACGGCTCCGCAACACACTTTAACATCTCTTCTGGAACAGAAAGTAGCATTGATTTGACCCTGGCTAGCCCAAACCTATGTCAAAACATCACATGGAGAGTCAATGACAACCTCTACGACAACGACCACTTCCCAACACACGTTGACATCGAAGAACGTAGAAATAATCACCCCAAACCCAACCCAGCTAAATAGATCTTTCAAAAAGCACAATGGTCTATTTTCACCCAAATCGCCGAAGAAAAACTAAAAACAATTCACACATCACAGCTTAATCAAACTATTGACAAAACCCTAGACAACTTAATCAACGCTATCAAAGAGGCCGCAGACCTAAGTATTCCTAAAACCACAACCGGAAAAAACAGAAACTTCGACTGGTGCACAGAAGAAACAAAAAAAGCCATAACCGATAAAAAAGAAGCCTTCAAGAACTACAGGAAAAGTAAAACAGACATATCCCTGCTCATCGAGTATAAAAAATGTAGGGCGATCGCCAGAAGAAAACTTAAAATGTCCAGAAGATCATCGTGGCAAAACTTCGTATGTTCACTAAACTCACAAACTCCCTCGGGAGTGATATGGAAACAAATCAAAAAAATCAATGGTAACAAAACCAACAACATATCAACAACTCTCTACAACCAAGACAATGTCCCAATCACCGAAGAAGAACAGAAAGCAGAAATCTTAGCAGATTCCTTCTCGTTCAACACCAGTGATGAAAATTTCTCACAAGCCTTCCGCAATAAAATAACCAACCAACCAAGTCCAAGTAATGATTACGAAATACCAGCCCAACTCCAAGCTAACCAGAATGATGAAAACATGCTAAATCTTCTTAACGCTCCATTCACAATGTCTGAACTTAAAGAAATCCTTCATTAGTGCAAAAACTCTAGTCCAGGTCCAGACGGCATCCCGATAATCCTGATAAAACATCTATCCAACACTAGTCTCCAAGTAATACTAGACATCTATAACCTCATCTGGACCAACAACACCTTTCCAAAGATCTGGGAGATTGCTACTAACATACCAATAGCAAAACCAGGCAAAGACCAACCCAATCCGTCCAACTACCGCCCAATCTCTCTTACATGCAATCTAGGCAAAGTGATGGAAAAAATGATAAACAACAAAACAAAAAATGGTAAACAAACGCTTAACCTGGTACCTGGAAAACCTACAATGGTTCTCAACTGCCCAAAACGGATTTAGAAGAGCTCACTCTACCAATCATCACCTCCACCACCTCCATAGCTTCATCAAAACAGCCTTTGAAAAAAAACTATCAGTCATGAAAATCTCCCTCGACCTAGAAAAAGCTTATGAAATGGTATACAAACCAAGAGTACTAGATATCTTGAGCAACAAATTGAAATTACACGGCCCAATACTCAACTTCATTAAAAACTTCCTGAAGAACCGACTCATACAAGTAAAAGTAAACAACACAATATCCAATCACAGAACTATGAAAAACGGCCTCTCACAAGGATCAGTTCTAAGCGTCATCCTATTCCTTATCACAATTAACGAAGTAATAAATCAAGTCTCCGCTCCAGCCCATGTCCTCTTTTTCGCAGACGACTTAACGATATACTGCTCCGGTCGAGATATCATAAATATCTGCAATAACCTACAAAAATCGCTAGACAACCTCACCAACTGGAGTAGCAATACTGGCTTTAAATTCTCAACAACCAAAACAGAGTTCATGATTTTCACCAGAAAAATAAACCCAAGCTACGAAGAAGCTAAACTTTACCTGAATAATAAAGAGATCCGCCGAGTAAATCACCTGAAAATCTTAGGGATGCTATTCGATAAAGCTCCAACATAGAGAGAACACATTATAGAGTTAAAAAGACAATGCCATCAACGCCTCAACCTCCTAAAATCTATCGCATCCACTAAATGGGGAGCAGACTCCCAAATATTAATTAATACTTACAAAGCAATAATTCGCTCCAAACTTGACTACGGCAGCACGATATACCAATTTACATCAAATCACCACCTCAAAAAATTAGATTCAGTTCAAACAACAGCTCTGAGAATAGCTCTAGGAGCACATAGAACAAGCCCCAAAATCAGTCTGATAACAGATGCAGGAGTAGTCCCCCTCAACCTTAGAAGAATCCAATTATCACTAAACTTCGCTCCACCTGCTCCAAAAATTATTCCAGAACTCCACTCGAGACAAATACCTAACCTAAATAATAAGAACAATTAAAAAGTCTCCGAAATTAGACCGTTCATAAACGAATACATCAACAACACTGACCTTCAACAGATAAAAGTCTACAGCCCTCAATACATCCCAATCCCTTTTTGGACAATGCCTACAAACTGCTTCGACCTATCGATCCACGAAAATTATACATAGAAAAAATTAACCAACTAAACCAGTTTACCAAGATTTATACCGACGGATCCATATACAACAACTCCAGAGGCTGCGCTATAATTATCAATAATCAGATTTACAAATTTAAACTACCTAGGTCTTACTCTATTTTCTCTTGCGAAGCATACGCTATCCTCAAAAGCCTAAAATTAATCGACGAACTCAAGATTAAAAACGCTGCCATATTCTCCGATTCAAAAGCTGTAGTCGAAGCAATGAAAAACCCCAACTCAACGGACAACACCATCCAAGAATGCCAGACGTACCTACTAAACCTAAACAAACAAGAAAACATCAGAATAATCTGGATTCCATCACATCAGGGAATTGAAGGCAACGAAGCTGCTAACAGGGAAGCTAGATAAGCTACATCCTCGGGTACTGACCTCACACACAAGCTCCGAACTTCACCAAACGACTTCAGAAAACTAGTCAAAAATCACGCAACACATAAGTGGAATGAAATTTGGCGAAATGAAGAAACGAAACTACACAAACATCGAGTAAATACTTGGGACGAAAGACCCCAATTCCAATCAAGAGAGGACCAATGCTCACTAACGAGACTAAGAATCGGACACACAACATTTTCTCATGGTTACCTTCTCAGCAAAGAAGACCCAAAAAGTTGTCCAGCTTGCACAGAAAGAGCCTCAGTTCAGCATATCTTGACCTGCCCTAACCTAACAGAACTAAGAAGAAGATTCAAGATCCCCAACAATACTCTCCTCTTAATCAAGAAAACCAATTCGCAAAAATCAAAGAAATGTTATCTATATTAAATCTTAAATGCTAATTGTAAAAATTCTACTACTCTTATTCTTGTATTACTATATTTATATCTGTCTCGATTCATATTTTGTAAAATGTAGTCGCTGAGGACCTGAGATGTCAGGGCGACTTTAAATAAATTAATAAAAAAAAAAAAAAAAAAAAAAAAAAAAAAAGTGTAACAAAATTTTATTTACAATGTTTTTTTTTTATAAATTACTATTAAACAATATCAAAATTAGACAGCTATCTTCAATACGGCTCTTCCCAATAACAAAACAGATCTATTGAAAAAATTTGACTCAATTTTTGAATTTTATTTTTCCAATTATCGTATTTCCATACTATTAATTAGAGTTTCTGATGTAAAAAATTTGATATCTCAATTGCAACCTCTCGCAAACTCTACGTCAGTGGATATTTTATTTCATCTTGATTTTTTGGTATGCTTTGTACTTTTAATTTTTTTATGCTTTTTATGATTTCCATTTATTTATCAACACTATATATTCTAACTGGTATACTTTTTGTAAGCGATATACAACTTCACGATTTTTCAATTTCAAAGGGAAACGGTGATTTTTCGTTTATATTAGATTATTTTTGCAATTTTTATTGTTTTTAGCTGAAATTTTTCAGCATTGAAAAATCTAATGAATGTATGTAGACTGTTTTATAAAACGAACGTGCTTTTTTCTGCAGTCTATGCAATCAATTTTAGGTGAAAAAATATTACAAGAACATACACACAAGAGAAACGGAAATTAATATTCGATCGGCAGAGTATGTAGTCACGTACAACATACTTTAGTTGTTATCATATAAATTGAAATTAAAACAATGATCTATTGGATGTCAAAATGAGTTTTTTATATAAAACTAAAAGAGACAAAAAATATATCTAGATAAATAAAATTATAATTCTCGATTTAAAATTTAACAAACTCCATTTATATATATCATATCTAAATATATTTAATGCAAAAAAAAATTCTTCGTGCGATTAAAGAAATCAATAGTCCTCTAATTACAAAACAGAAATGAAAAATATATCGACAGCGTTGAATATAATGAATAATGATTGCTTCTAATTAATATAATTACGGCGTTGCATTAATTTGCTTTTATCTATTCTTCCCATTATTATTTGTAAACTCACAACGTTGATTGGAGATAAAAATCCATAGCTTAAAAAAAATTACGTTAAATTGAAATAACGATGATTTTAACAATACGGCTTTACACTAACAATAACAATAACGTTTTGTCACTCGATTGTGACATTATTAAACACTTGGTAGACAAAATGTTCCATGTACTGAAAATAAATGGTGCAGTGATGTAATTCACTTTATATACATCACAATAACATAATGAAATGAGTATTTATTATATTTCAAAGTACGTAAATGTGCACTATAAATCTCGTTATTCTATGCAAGTGCTTTATTCGATACCTCAACTAATACGGTAATTTTTCTAACATGCTCGACAAATAATTTTTTTTCACATAGAGCCAAAGTTTTTTAGAACTAACTGCAACAATTTCCATAAAAAATAAGAGCTTTCATAGGATGATCAAACTTTTTGTGCATTCAATAAAAAAAATGTTAAGCTTTTAAATATTTTTCCAAATAATCAACTATATACACAAATGACGCAGTATTTTATTGAAACAAATATTTAAAAATATTTACATTTATGAAAAGATAATAGTCAGTATTTTTTTTTGCGATGGGTACCTATTTTATATTTGTATAGAGATTAAAGTCGAAAATTTTTAGCTAACAAAATACACTGGCGGTCTGATATTAAACAGAATGTATATAATATGGTAAATATATTTGAAATATGTAAATATTTGAATGATGATCAAGTGAGTAATCTGCTCAAATAACAGATAATCATCCAGTACATGAACGATAATTTGTGAATATCAAAGACGTGATATAAATTTAAATAAATTAAAATTCATTAGAATATGAATATCTTAAGCTGAGAAATATCGATACTTGCCGAAGCATTAAATGTAGTTTTAACGAAATTAAAACGTTAAATAAAACAAGAATAACAATGAATTTAGTGTCTGGACATTTTTGTCAGTGAAATTGGTTTCTCTCCTCATTTTCGTTTTCTCAATCTTCGTAAATGTTACAGAGACCTCCGCCTACAGGTCATTCACACACCTCCACAACATTTGCTCAAGCCACATATGGTCCACGTTCAAAAATAAATTATACCAGTACTCGGAGGTTGTGGAAATGGCATATATTGTAATGGAGATGATGAATCGTTTTGTAGAGAAATCAAAAAGCACGTATAGCAAAGTTTTGTGCCAAAACACACATATGTGAGCAAATACTTGTGTATGATTTTTTATTCGAGCGTGAATGATTTTTTTCCATGAATAAATTTTGAATAATAATTTATTTTGAATTCAATCTAACTTGATCTCACTTACCTCTATTATCGATCCAATTTATTGTTTGTAGATAGTGTTATTCCACAAACAATGGTGTCTCCACTATAAATACTTCCTTCAATATGGCGTTAAAGTGTTAAAATAATATTTACTTCCACTTATTAACGCTTGACTTATTCATCTTGAATTTATTTGATATGAGAATTATTTCAAGTGCACTGCAATCCGTCAATACAACACGAGAAAAAAGACTCGAAGCTTTGATTGTCATTGGTTTATTATTTTTGAATAAGTTAAAAACCAAATAATTGGATTATTAATTTCAAACTGGTACAACTCGAACACTAAAAAAAAAAATTTTTTTAATTTAAAATAAAATGATATGTATGATATTATTTGTTTCAATTATAAATATCGATATATACGTTCTAAAATACCGTACACTGAAAAGAAAATTAACTTGAATCAAGAGAAAAATTCTTCAACTAAGCAAATAATTTTGAAGAATTTCTTTGTCTTAAATCAAGATGAAAAATTCTTGAAATTAATAAAATTTACTTAAACCAAGAAAAATTTTTTAGTTTAAGATTTTTTCTACTCAAATCAAGAAGATGAAATTCTTCAAAATTATTTATTCGATTCAAGTAAATTTTTAACTTCCCGCTAAGAAAATCGAAGATTTTCAAAAATCGGGAAGTTATTGTTTTCACCCCGTTTTACGAAAATTAAGTTTTCATCGAATCTCGACGTTTCGAGATCCTAAGAAGCTTCCCTGACTATTCCCGCGATGGTGTCTGTATATCTGTATGTATGTATGGGTGTGTGTGTGTGTGTGTGTGTGTGTGTGTGTGTGTGTGTGTGTGTGTGTGTGTGTGTGTGTGTGTGTGTGTGTGTGTGTGTGTGTGTGTGTGTATGTATGTAAACCTCTCATAACTTTTGAACGGCTTGACCGATTTGATCGCGGTTGGTGCCATTCGAAAGGGCTTGACTGAACTTAGATTTTGAATATACTTTGGAACTATTCGGACTGGTAGATTTTGAAAATCGCAAAAAAAGTACAAAAAAAATTTTTTCAAATGAGATTTTTTTGAAATAACTTTTAAACGACTCTACCGATCAATTCCAAAAACTAATCAGCTCTTAACATCAAAAAACCACGTTGATTGCCGCCAGTCCGGTCAAAATCGGTTGATTCGTTCGTGAGTTATCGTTGACGAAAGAAAACCGAAAAAAGTGTTTTTTCGGAATTACTCCGAAATTTTTTGTTCTATCAATTTAAACTTGAAGATTCTTCATGAAGCTTAAAAAACTGCGTTGAATGCCACCAACCGCGTGGAAATCGGTTCATACATTAAAAGTTATTGCGATTTGAAAATTCAAAAAATAGTGTTTTATCAAACTTCTATCATACTTTTGAGCTCGAAGAGCTCAAAAGCATACAAAAGCTATTTTTTTGTGCTCGGAGAGCTCAAAATAACACACAAATTGTATTTATGAGCTCGAAGAGCTCAAAAACGTCATAAGTGCAATTTCAAGCGTTTAGGTATAGAATTGGCGGGAAGTTGCAGGGATGGCCTTCAGGGTCAACCGTTTTCCTAATTTTTTTTTCTATGTATCCAACAAAATTTGATGACTTTTTTTGGCAAAATGGATTCATAACAATAACAAATATCATGCAGCTCATATTAAAAATTTAGACGTCAAATAGTTTAATAGTTATTTTTAAATAAATTTTTTCATCCATTGAACCCTGTTTAATTAATGTCAAAAATGAACCGTTCTTACTGACGACATAACAAATTTATTTTACTGGCCATGATACTTCATCAATATTTAAATAATTTATACGCAAAATTATAAGTTATAACAAAGTGTATAAAGGAAAAAAGCAAAAGATTATTCAGAATTTCAAACATATAGACGTAATTGTTTTCATCAACTTAGAAAGTTTTCTTAAAACTTTAGAATTAAGCGATCCTTTTAATGCTTATTGACATGATATACGTGCTCTTCTATAATCAATGTTAGCAAACGCTTTTTCATTTAATTATGGCTTGTAATGATGATCAATTTCTATTCACATTGTCAAGACAATCTACGCTAAAGTTTTCGATCCATTTATACTCGCAAAAATTTTTAAAGTTTATTTTATATATGACTGTTTGATAAAGTATGTATGTTTTTGTTTTCTATTTCAGATGTCTATTTACGATTTGAAATTAATTTTATAACATGAATTGATTTAATTTTCTATGAGTCTCACTAAACTTGAAAAAACAAAATTTTAAGATACTGATATCTTACATGTTACATCTTGTTTTATACATCGGTGATTCATTCTTTATTTGCTAATCATATCGAAAAATTCTCATAGGAATAAATACTTTTATCAACTTCATATTACTTGTTTGAGAACTTTAATCCAATAATTATATTTGTAAAAACGAGTCAGAACTTATAAACAAAATCAGAGATCATACATATTTTTATTAAACTAGAATTAAACATGCGCGCGAAAGCGTGCACCTGAATATAGAGTTTACATATATTTTCATGCTTTTTATATATTTGACCAATCACACTACCAATAAATTGGTTTCACATATAAAACATTAAAAATCTTGCTTTTCATCTCTAAATTGCCTTTATTTTAGATTCACCTTAAATTGAAAGTTTTCATTGAAATATTACATTATAGTTTTCACAAAAGTTTCGCCTAACTCTGAAAATTTTCCATTGTCTCGTTAGATGTGGAAATGTAGTAACCAGTTTCCCTGGTTACTTGTGTTCAGTTAATGTGCAGAATACATTGAAGCAGGAACTCTGTTAGAATGAGATAACCGCACTACATGGTATAGTTCCTCGGCTTATTCCATCTCTCACGTGCAAGCTCTCTTTCAAGATGAGTTGAATTCACATCAGTATTCGAAGGAAGCTTTACTACAAACTATACTACAGGTCGTACACTAAATGCTGTTACACTTGCTACACCTATGGAGCATGCATACCTATCTCTGTAAATTCTCATTTACGTTTCGGTCCGAAAAATAAATTATTGTCAAAACCCAAACGAGATTCTGTCATACTCGAATGTGTGATTGCGCAGTTTAAAATATGGACCTCTGTTTTATTAACGTTTTTTTCTTTCTCTGTTTCTTTGAACTTGACGTAAATTAATTTTTTGCAGCCCAATTTCATTTATTCAATTTCTTTATTGATGAAGAAATGAATAAAAATTACAATAAAAATATTTAATTAGTTCGTTCAAGTGTTTATGAGCTTTAAAAGTTATATATTTCATAAGCAATAAAATACCAATAAAAATATTCTATAGGAGAAATGATCCTATTCTTCACTTATATTAATATAATATAATACAACTATATATCTATATATACAGATAATACACTAAAACGACTACGCCTGATGACGACGGGATTTACATAATAATTCGAACGAGCAACACTAAGTTTAAACAATGGCATGATATACGGGAACGAATAAATCCTATCAGAGAGTGTAATAAAATGCAACAAAGCCCCTTGCAGATAGTATACAGTGTGCACTTGAATTTGAAAAAGTAGAGGATCAAGTATACCGATATTATTGTGTTCACGTTTAGTTATGATGATCATTTTAAAATGGATCTGCGTTTACAAGCAGCTGTTGTCATTTTTCAAAAGATCTTCTATTTATTTCTTTGTATTGCTCAATACAATCAATAAAAATACCTTAAATTTTATGTGTTATTTGTATTTTTTGTATCTTTCAATCTCTACCTAGGATAAATATTTAGTATAGAGAAAATTTTACTGTATGATAATATACATTTTTTTTCTGTTCATTTAAATGGACAAAATTGATAGCTACAGTCAGCGTAAGTTAAGTATTAAAGCTTTTTAGCCTACAAGTAGTGATAAATAATAACTATATTACTAAATAAAAAAAACTCCAATTATGTTCCAATTAAATACTTTAATTTATAACCAATATATTTCAAATATTTATTAGAACGTAATGACCAATGACTTAATAAAAAAAAAACTTATTGGAAGGTTATCGCAAAATAATTAATGAAAATAATTTTAATTTCGCTGTCCTTTATTATTTAAGATAGCACTTACATTATTTTTTGCTTGTATTATGCAGAAATTAGTTGGAGATAAGAAATTAATTGTATACATTATATACATCTGTATTTTTTCGGGTAAATAAAATAAATAAATAAATAAAATTTCTGACTAGTATAAGTACGTAACACTGAAATGTATTCAATATATATTAGGTATTATATAAAAGCAATCTTCAATAGCGGTGTACAGCTGATGTTAATATTGAAATAATTTAAAAGAAATTTATACTGATTTATGTAAATTTATAACTGAAGATAACAGTGTGAGTGTACTTGAATAAATCAGCGATTATAAATTATAACAAATTTATATCTAGAGAAATAAATCGATAAACAGGAGTTGAAATAGTAAAGATTGATTAAAATATACTACCGATCAAAGATAAATTCATTCGTAAGAGGATCAATCTAAATAATGAAAAACATTTTTATTTTTTGATTCTTTCAAATAACCGAGCTTCTAGTTCCTAAAATCAATGGCAAGTTGGTAGATAACGAAAACTTTTTTGGATAATATGGAATTAGTTGGTGGTCTTGATACATTTCTTGGACATTTTTGGAGCAATTTTTTTTTACACGGTTGAGAAAATTAGATTTATTTAATAGAGAGCACATAAAGCATAATGAGTCCCAAAATGCAATAGATATATATTCTCCAAGTTTATTCCGAAAATTGTTGAGAAAAAAAAATGGATTCATTATTAAAACCACAAAAAAATTTTTACGACCCATTTTTAAAATTTAAAATAACGTTCAAAAGTTAGCAGTGAATAATTCAAAAGTTGTTTTACTTAATGAAACTAATTGTTTGTTTTACAATAAAAAAAGTCAATTTAAAACTTTATTTTGCAGACTAGCGTTAAAATTTTTCACTTTTCCTGACCTCAGATCGAAAGCTCAGAAGCATTAACCGTAATTTTCAAACTTCGCGTTAAAGAAAATTAATTTCACTTTGACAATTTTTTTATTTTTCAAGCTTTTATTTTTTTCTACACGCAAACTTCATAAGTTTTAAAGTTTAATTAAATATAATCATTTTCCGTCAACTCATGTAATACAAATTCATGATAAGGTCATTAGGTTGACTTTTTTTATATACTCTAAAAATCATCTCAAGCATAAATTTGCTTATTTACGTACAAAAAAAAATTTTCTGTAAAAAAACATTCAATTCGAAATAAAATGTCTCATAAATAGCATATTGCACAGTTGTAAATATGTTTATATGTACAAACGCACTTGGTATTCGGCAACGATTGAGAACAGCAAATGAGCTTATATCATTTTGTAAACAAAATTTTTATGTAAATATTATTCAAAGAGTAGACGAGCACACAATACCAGAAAAGTTTGTGATTAAAATTTTTTACCTGCTGGCAAATATACACACCTACATATCTGGGTACTTCGGATTTTATGATGATTTTCGTTCGCATGTAAGTAAATATTAGAAGTGTACCTACTTTAGTTTTAAAAATTTAGTTTTTAAATGATTTAATTTTCGAATATTAAGTTCTCTTTCTTTGATTACCGCCATTAATTTAACACCGAGATCGTGAGCTTAATTATTTCGTCATATCGCTCCGAGACAATATAAATAGTTGAGAATATTTTTTTTTAATAATTCACAAAGATAATGAGAATATAAATGAAAAGAGCAGTAATTTGTCTTTTCTTTTAACTTATTATTTTATCAGTCTGTTAAATAATCATAATTCATTATAAATTATAACATAAGAAACACCTTTTCATTTTTAATTATTACATCTGTATTTATGATCAAAGTGTTAGAGAAGTTACAATTTCTTTGAGTGCACAAAATATTTTTTATAATACTTTCAAATGTGAAATGTGACTTTTATAAAAACTGAAATACTTAACGAAACATCAATTTATTTCCAAGCTTCTCTCGAACACTCCCTCGCTTTCGTATATTAAAAAAACAAAATAATTAAAAAAATTTTAAAAGCAAAAAGTTTCTTAAAAATAAATCAGTGTAGCATGAAATTACTAATATGATGAAAAATTTTCTGCCTATTTCTACATATTTTCACCATTTCTCAGTTTATTTTTCTTACTACTACTTTATTTTTTTTTTGTATCTCTTTTTGTTTGCAGAAATATTCTGGCTTTCATAAGTTTTTCTTAGTAAAGCTTTTTTTGTAATGATAGTCACAAGAGAAAAAGCCAGTAGTGTTGAGCTCAGAAAAGTCGTCCGGCGCCACGCAAGTTTTGATGCAGCTTACCCATTTGTTCCAGATAAATTACTCTTGACTTGCCTTTATTATTTTTTTTTTTTGTATATCTATTCTTTTAATAATGATGTTGTCTTTTTTGTCGCAGTCTGTTGCCGCGCCAAGTACTAGCTCTCATTGAAAACGTAATAACCGGAAAACAAAAAAAAAGCTTTTATTGAATAAAAATAATAATAATAAATTCAATAAAATTTATTGATTTATACTTACAGAAATTTAACACTTAATATCATTAAAATTTAATTTTTTATAAAAATTTTAATCTTCGAGTATTGAGTTTTATAATTGAGAATAAATTGGTCTAAAAATTAAGTGAGAACTTATATTATTCAATATATAATTTCTCAAGAAGTAGTCAAGTTATTTTTAACGGTAAAAAACTCAAAGTTTATATAGTGGCATTGAAAGTGTGAACGCCGGGAAAATAATAGCTTTGAAGTTTAAGGGCTAAAAGCTTATGCTGTTAGCATTCACCCCGAATCGAAATTTAGCGCTTCGATAGACTCCAAGTCCTCATTTCCTTTAACAACTCTTTCTCCAAACGCCTCTAGCTTACTTGAAAATATTTAAAATCAAATTTTAAACTACGTAAAAACTTTCATTGTTAATTCAACATCCCACGATGAAGAGAAAATAAATTTAAAGCTTCTATTCTCTGAAGAATAAAAGTTTGAATGAAAATATTTAAGTCCCAGAGGATTTTTGGATCTCACTGCTTTAAAGAGTTGTATGCTAGATTTTCTAGTCAGCAAACCAAATTTTGCCCTAATTATTCTTTGTTAATTTTTGACGTAGAGAAGATAAATATTAATTAAAAATTCTATATTACATCTCACCACATTTTTACAACTATAAATTATAGTCAGTAGTATAAATGACTATTTTTAAATTTACTCGAATAATTATAATTCGAAATATTTTTAATTTGCACATTATGCTGCTGGCTTAAGCAATTTGCAGGGGAATTTCTCTTACGGGTCTACTTAAGCCATGCAGAAGTTTTATGTCTTTGTATATAGTATGAGTAGTGAACAATTTATAACATATATAATGGAGACACTAATCTCTGAATTTTCAGTAAAAATAATAATCACATTGTTGTTTTACATTATCAGATTAACGTTTGAAATCGTATAAGAAATTTATTGGTAATCCTATCTACAATAAAAAATTCAGATAATTATATTAAATAGACCATCATGACTTCTTTGATAATTCTGAAAAAATATATAATTGAAGAATAAATAATAATTGTAAAAATTATCGAAAAATGTTATGCTATTTTCTTTTATTTTGTCTCAAGATAGATATGGTTGTTTCAACAAAATTTTTAAATTAGAAGAATGAAATTTTCTTGAATATTGAATGGAGCAATATCCACGTAGAAGCTTC
Source organism: Cotesia glomerata (assembly GCF_020080835.1). Taxonomy (NCBI): domain Eukaryota; kingdom Metazoa; phylum Arthropoda; class Insecta; order Hymenoptera; family Braconidae; genus Cotesia; species Cotesia glomerata. The sequence goes on from NC_058160.1 coordinate 7,303,045, forward strand.
ACTTTACAATTCATTAGTTACAGGTTCAATTTCATGGTACATCACATAATTTTTTTTATGTTTCGTAAAATAAAAATAATTATAAATTAAATTGAGAGCTGACTATTGATTAATTTAATTAAATTTAAATTAATATTGATCAAAAATGCTAAAAATCTATCAGTGTAAAAAGAATAACTTATGTATAAATGAGAAAAAAAGTCTTTTCTTCAAATAAAAAAGTTTAACTAACAGAGACTACTATTTACGTTTTCCGGATAAGCTATATTATATATATATATATATATATATATCATCTTTTCCTTTTCATTGTACTTTTAAATTCTCTAACTCCAATTAACCTACTTCAATTAATTTTTATCATACTCCGTTACCGAGCTATGAATATTATCTGTATTATATCAAGGTATAATAAAGCCATTTACCGCTGTATCTTTAAGCAGAATTATTATTGTGATAGTCGTTGATATAATAAGCAAAAAATTTTAATCACCAAAAATGATATCGTTTACCCGTTATAAACAACAAAAACAACAATAATATCAAGAGATAATTTAATTCGAGGCATGTACTTATAATTTATAATAAATCGTAATAGTAGGGTACGGGCGGGCAAGACGGAGAGGGAGGGTAAAACGAATAATCGTTCCAAAATCGCTCGTCGGTCGATAGAAAAATTTTAGACTGCAATAAAAAACGATAAGTCTAGTTACATAATAGATTGATAGATTGCAGTCTAAAATTTTTCTATCGACCGACCAGCGATTTTGGAACGATTATTCGTTTTACCCGCCCTCTCCGTCTTGCCCGCCCGTACCCTACATACATACGGGGTCAAGTCTAGATATCGGCATGCCACATGAATCTTTAGCCATCCTTTATCTACCTGCATGAAGAAATGGCCGCTGTTAATATTAGATCAGCCCACAACTTCACGAGATTATCAAGGTAAAAAATTTTTCAATAGCAAGAGTGAAGTGGAAGAAAAGCGGTTTACGCGGTTCTCATCTGTTGCAAAAATCTCTGAGCAAGTAAATACCACTACTGTACTATTTTCTTATCTTGCTTTCTCTGAGTATATGTATGTATCTGTTTGTATTCTGTTCTCTGTGTTATATTATACCATTACTGCACACTACATCAAGCTATATCATGATATCATGATATCATGATTTGAAGTATATATCTTGGCATATGTTGCCGCCGAGCTCGCTCAATATCGATATTATGCTGCTATACGCCTGTTTTTCTCACATAGCACCGACCCATCTGTAGAGATGAGATCTTTTGGACGTCATTTTTTGTGTGATATATGCTACTCGACCTATAATTTTTTCTTCTTTTTCTTCATCTATTCTGTATACCACCTCCTAATATACATATATATTTATATAAATAAACCATTCGTTCGTATATCCATAAATTAAAATACTTAAAAACATATCTGTTGCTCAAGAAGTAGTTTAATAAATAGTGAATCTTTAGTGTTTTTACTTAACATCATTGAAAATTCTTACGTCATTAAGGCGTATATAATATTGATTATAGTATACAACATAAAAATAGATATAAGAAGAAAAAGTATTCCTACAATAACTAAACGTAAATCAAAGTAAATAACCTTGCCCACATAATACCGATGCTGTAATGACATCATGAGGTAAGAGTTCATGAGTTAAAGGACAAAAAAAAGACTCAAGGTTATTGACCTTTCATTTTTGATCTGATAAAAATAAGTTATTTAGTCTTGGGTTCATACTATGGTATAGTAGTTAATATTTATGGTTTCGTGATTGTTTTTAAAGTGGTAAATGGATACCCCGATAATAAATAATACTCGTGATTGGTGAAAAATGTAACAGCAACATTTTTTTTTATTTTTCAAAGCTATTGCTATTAATGTCAAAGATTAAAAAATCGATACGCAAACATTTACGATGAGGTTTTTTTGATTTTTTACGATTCTTTAAATTTACAGACTATTTTTAAAACTTGATTGATGGTATACGAACTATTCTACTGCATAAATATGTTAGTTGTAAGATTGACGTAGTTTTATTTAATTGATCAAATATGATAAAATTTTCTAAAGATGTTGAATTTCGAATATTTGGTGGCCTACAAATATTGTATTAATAACATTAATAGCGAGTAGTTTTTATTGAGTTTCTGAGAACGAAGAAACTTTCCCGAGTAACATTTTTTTTAATGGTTCTGCTATTTGATAGCAGCCACTCGAAAATATTTTAAACTAAATGTTCATAAGTAGAATATATCAATCTCCCTAAAGTAAAATATGCTACGATAGACAAAATTTCACTTACAATAACTTATAATTTTTTTAGATACATTTAGGCTTATTGAACTATTCCCTACATTTCAGTACGTAATAAATTCATGCAACTATAAAATTGCAATTAACAACTAATAAATCCATTGTTTCTACCTAAATTTATAGTATTGTCACATTTTCGATTACTTTTATTTCCACTTGAACGAACATTTGGCCGTGGTGCAGCGGTGCTAAGTGAATACGTTTTCAGCGTACGGCAAAATTTTCCGCCCAACGGCGATAGTGCGGATATCGTTCGGCGGTCGCTTAAAATTTATTTTTTTTTTCATGAAAAATAAATATTTAATTTTAACTCGGTTAGGTAGATGTAAATTTTTGTTATTTTTTAATTTATTTATTTCTTAACAAAAAAGAAAATTTATTAATACATAATTCATTAAAGAGTGCATCAATATATTAATTTATTTTTAAATGGATACAAATATTTACATTTCATAAAGTCTTAATAAAGTTATCAGTTGAAATAACATAAGGAGTGCATTTAATTTCTATTTTGTTCATATAGAACTGAAAACTGATGAAAGCTTGATATGTCAATGAGTTTTGGGTGTTATACGATCGTTGTTTCGGAAACGATTGATTCGAGAACATTGATCTATACGACATTTAACCTATCGACTTTTTATTCTATGACAAGTTTAGATTATGTTTTAAAAAATCGTAAATTTCCAAATAAAAATTTCATTAATTTTTTCAATAACATTAATTAAAAATTTTCAAATGAAAAACAAAATGTAAAATTATTTACATGATAAAAATTTTGTACAATGCAAGAAATTATGTACTCTTTATTTTTTTGTTTGAGCACATGTTTTTCACTTTGCGTTTTTTAGGTAGATTTTGTTAAGAACCTAACTATTGTATACTAATGGTGGAATTTTCACCTGATTTTGCTATCGTATGTCATAATTAGTCAAGTTCCAAAAATACCATTGATTCATCACCAGATCTCTGAAACTATTAGACCGATTCATTTGAAATTTGGCATAGGTACTATTTGTTAAATATTACATTCTACAACGTAATTTTTACAAAATCTGTAAAAATTACAATCTGAAACTGTCATTTTTCCAGTTTTCTATTCGGAGCGCCACTTTACATTATATAATTTAATTTTTCCCTTTTTCTTTTTTCCGTGCAGGTTTTATAGGATAATACCGATTTTTCCGATTGCAACATTTTAACAGTAATAATTTGAAAATGATTGTTATAATAATATTTTAAGGATGATTCCCGCAGAATAATACGTAAGAATATTTATTTCCGTACCATAGGGATAGCTTTTAATAATAATAAAAAATTTATTCCCATGTATGCGTCAGAACCGTTCCTACGATTTTCTTCCCTCGGAGCATTTTGTTTCAATTGTCCCTTGCTGAAGATATTAAAATGTACGTAGCCGTGAAAAAAAGCGGTATTATTTTGTCAAGGGATACTCGATGACAGCAGAGCTGTCCATGAAGTCTCATCGTAATTTCCTGCCCCGTGTGGTGAACTGTTGAGGCGTTTTATATAACTCTCAAGTGCCGAGTTTTATTCGTCAAGGGAAAAAAGTTGAAAGCAATAATGGCACGTACCAAGTTGCATGTACTGCTTTGTAGAGGCTGATAGTTTGGACTTGGTCAATAGCTCTGGATGATTGTGACATGCCACCCTTTTTTACCACTTTTCATTCCTCTTTTTCTCTCCTTTTTATCATCGTTTATTTCATTTTTTATCCTCGTCTTTATACTCTCTACTCACCCTTATTTCCTATTTCAGATAACAGAATATCATGAGTATACTGAAACCAAAAAGGCACATTCTATTACTTTTTTATTCTTTTTAACCAAGCGGAAAAACCGTCGAAAAAACAACCTTAAACAACATCGCCTTGTTTTCAAACAATTTAATTGTGCAAAAACTTGCAATTATTTTTTTATTTTCTTTTAACTTACTTTTTTTCTTCAAGGATATAATGTAGACGTTAAATATATAATTAATTAATATACAAAGATAAAATTTAAAACAAAAATAAAAGTAAAGTTATTTTTTACGGACCCGCAATCCCTTACAAGTTAATTTTTATGAGTCTTATTTTTAACACACATCTGTCGTATGAGAAGATTTCATAAAAAATCGAGTAAGCTAAGTACTTGTCACGGTTAACATCATAGAGTAGTATGATGTTAACCGTATTGTTTGCTACATACTTTAATAACATTTTTACGAAATAGTTAAGAACATTTAAACAAACGTGAATTATGAAAGAATTTACATCTAAAATTTTTTGTTTGTATTCAACAAATAAATTATAGTACCAAGGTAATATTGTTAAAAACTTACATGCGTAGTTTTTTTCAATTTCCAAGTATAAAATTAAAAAAAAAATTTTTTTTGCAGCGATTTGTTTGCTCATAAAATGATCAAATTATAAAAATTCTCAGATAGCTATTAATTTCAGTATCTTACTTAAGAAATAGCTCAAAAAATAGTTTTGCAGTCCATAATAACAAACACTTTTGAAAAAAGAATTTAAAATTTTGGTTCAAAATTAAAAAAAAAAAAAAAGTGAAAAAAAAATTTTTTTTTGTAAATCTGTTATTAAGTAATAATAATTATTGAATAGCAAAAACAATTATTAAAAAACTCTAAATGAATTAGGAGTTGTAATTTTTAAAACTTATACTGCAGTCTTAAAAAATTTTTTTTAAATTTATAACTTCCAAACTTCTATCAGTCCTTATTTTTATAAAAAAATGTGTTAAAAAATTAACTAAATTCAAAATTTTAATTAATTAATTAAAATGAATAAATTGAGGGATAAAAAAGTATGGGATAAAAATTTTTCTCGTAGAGATAATGTGACATCACTGAATAATTATTGAATTTCACGTTTAAAAACAGGCCAGAGTCGTAAATGTAAATTAGACTTGCATTACGATTTTCAGAGCTTTTACCTCAAGATTGGCAGCAACCATTGATGCAATAAGTTTCGGTCGAATCTGAGATGGGTTATACGTGCAAAGACTGGAATTCTACGTGTTTCCTAAATGCAAACCTGTAACCCTTGATGAGGTCATGGCTCAAAAGCCTGGTCCACAATAAAGGAGAAAATTAAGTTTTAATATTCTGAAACAAAAATTAAACATTTAAAAAATTAGAAAGTTATTGGATTCAGGTATTCAGGTGTGTAGGTGTATGTAAATGTTACATATCTCTAAAATGAATAAACCCAATTGGATGGTTCCTATGAGGATCAAAAGGGTACATCACGACTTAGATTTAGTGAAAGTTTTAAGTCAATCGGCCGAGTAGATCTCACTTTATATGAGACACAAATCTTTAGTAAAGCCACCCACGAATAGTTGGAAGAAAAAATATATTTTTATTCTCATATTTGGAATATAAAGATATTTTAATCGCGTCCATACACTTGAAATTTTAAACTAACTTTTCAAGAACGAAGAAAGAAGAATGAAATTCTTAGTTCTGAGACATTTTTTTGTTTCATAATTTACTTTCTTTCTCTGATAAACTTGTATCTTGGCTCCGGAAAATTACATTGCCACAAAATAACTTTCTTGAAAAATGAAGTTTTGATGAGTTTGTTTCTTATTGAAACATTTCTCAATAAAAATTTTTTAAAATCAAATTTACTAAACAATTTTTTTCTTATATAGTTACTTTTTGAAAGTTTTTCTCGAAGGAAAATGATCATTTTAATGATTCTAGGCATTATTTACCTGTGATAAGTTACAAAAACTTTTCAAAATTTAGTGATTGTGTTTTTATTAAACATAGGTAGTATTAATATTGCACAACTCATGATGCAAAGCATCAGAGAGTGCTTTACGATCGAAAAATTTGTTTCACCTCATTTCGGCAACTATTTTTATTATTATAGCCGTATTAGTTCACGGAATCAAGATATTTTGCATACTATTGTCAAAATAATTTAATGGAGATTAATTCCATACTTTTCAAAAATTTATTAAGTGCAATAGAAACGAAAAAAAACATCAAAATAATTTAAAAAATTTTCCTGTCCGTCATGTATGAAACCCTGAAGACAATGTAACTTGCGAAAAAATCCATTGATTCAGTCAAATTTTTTCTTTATTAATTCTGTGAAAGAATTGTAGGTCACTGAATTTGAAGGCTAGGTAACTAAATTTTCAGACTAATGAACCCATAAAGAAGTAAAATTCAACAATTAAATTAAAATTTTGTTGCTTTACATTTATCACTGTTATAGTTCTTAGTGAAGTCATAAAGTTTCTACATCCCTGTATAGAAGATGTCAAATAACTTTATAGTTCTAAACAGAATAATGATCATCAATAAAGTTAAGTTAAGCTATTATTAAATTATCATATAGACTATATTGTTTGGCTTTTACATATTAATTTTAATTACACATCCATAACAAGAAGCCTGTCAAATCCACTATATAATGTTATTTTATTAGTTCAATAACTTGTTAACAAAGGTCAACTTCATAGTTATATTCAATCATATATAATATAAAATTATAATGGTAATATATGAGAAATGGTTTATTGTCAGAATTTTTGTTAGTATTAAAAATAAAAAAAAAAGAAATTTAAACAATTTTTTTTCAAACTGACAAGTAATGGCGATGACATAAACGTGATAAAAGGTTTGGCAACGCTACATGAGCCAGCTGACTGAAAAAAATAGTTATTTATTTTGTATTTTCTCGTAAACGTAATACTCTCTATTACAAAAGAAGAGAGTTTTAATTTTATTACTTGTTTCATACAAAAAAATCAAAAAAAGGTTTGAAAAAATTTTTTTTCTATAAAATTTTAAAATTTAACAAATGAGAATTTAATTAATAAACAATTTTCAGCATTACGGTGTCAAAGTAAATGGATATTTATTCTCCTCTCTGTACTACAAATAGATGCAAACCATTCAACCAATTTATAATAACTTCTTCGTTCAATATTTTCAAACTCACAAGCAGGATCAATCAATATTTTATCCATCTGACGTTTAACATCCACTTTAATTATAAATTGGCAAAAAATATTTAGATTATAGCTGGTATTTGATTTGTTCTGCTTTCTAGAGGGTGTAACTCATAAATTAGCGACGTAGGGCAGGATGAGTTACGACAAATTGGTCGGTGTTAACTTCATTTCCCCTCTGGGAACTGTTGTTCCACTTTTTACTATAGGCGATCAGACAGCAAACGGAGTGCGAGTGTAAATGAAACCGTTACGAATACTATTCTGTCCCTTGTTTTGCACTATGTAGATGTATATATGTGTATATCACAAATCACACTTAGTTTTATTTTTTAATCCCAACTTCATTCGTTATAGTTATGTTCAAAACAGATTTACGATCGGATACTCTTTTTTAATTATAACTACTAAATTATTTTTGACTATCATAAAGTCTATCCATTTTAAAAATATATCATATTCATTTTTTTATGAGTTTTTTGTTTATTATAAATTAACATCAGTGTATTATTTAAAATATATATATGTATGTATTGTCATGATTTCCATTAAATACAAATTTTTTATTGACTATTTCAAATTTTTATTTACATGCTGTAAATTCAATTAATTAAGAAATCATTGTTGTCATTTCGATTTTTAAAAGTTAAATTTACCGACAATTTAGAACTAAAAAATAAAGTTTCCTCATAATTAAAATACATAGTTTCTTTTTAAGATTTTTCTAATAAGGAAGAGTTATTTTAATTTTAAATATTCTCATAAACCACCAAAAATATATTCTTAAAAAAGTTTTTAGAAAAAAAAATTATATACTTAAAAATATAAATATTCATAAGTTTAATCAATAAAAATTAAACATCGCGCTATTCAATACATCCATATTTATGTCTTTGACTGATAAAATTATATATAATCCTCTATAATCAACATATAATTATATTTAATTATTTAAAAAAACATATTTTTCTAATTAATTTTTTCTAAATCATTTTAGAAAAGGAATTTAGATAAAAAAAAATTATGTTTTTATACAACAGTAAAACTTTAAAATAATAACATTTCAGAATTTATAATCATTTTATAATCTGATGCAAGTAAAGTTAAATTGGTATTCAAATAATTTTCCTAATTAAAATATCTTTAAATAGGAGAAGTTCTACAATGCAAACATTTGCTATTGACTCATTAGATAAATTCACGTTTCAATTAAATTTATAGTTAGTCTCTATCAAAATGATAAAAACTAAATTTAACATAATGCATACATACAGAGAAAAGTATCAGTTAAATAAAAAAATGTGTACAAAGATAGTAAAACAGATGTTAATATTTTGATATAAAATAAACGTATGATTCAACTTGAAGCAGAATTAAAAATAAAGAAGAACATTCATTGCATCAAGTGCTTATATTTATTCAAATATATCTTTACGGTTGATTCAGTCAGGCAGTTAAATGTAATCCAGTTGTGTTTTGTTTCATAAATCTACATTATGGATATAATGTGTATCGCTTATCAATATAATTTTTGCATAAATTTACCACTATAAATTTAAAGTTATGTATCAGGCAGCGCGGATCGAAAAGAAGATAGTTTACGAAGCAAGAGAAAGGCATTATCCAATTTCACGGGTACTCTTACTGTTAACTCCTCTTGCTCGATATGGTAGTAGGCGAACATAGCGGATAGCGTGGGTGGTGTATATCATCAGTATATAGTATATAGCGTAATGGTCTGAAGAGTCACGAGAAATAAAAGAGAAGAGACCCAAAGGTAGAGGAGGAGAAAAATAAAGATCTAAGACCAATGGAAAAAAGAATGAGAGTACATACTATTTGATGTCCAGTACAACAGCAAGCTCGAGTGGCTCCTATACATGTATTTATTTTTATTCATTGTCTTTATAGTCTACGGAAATTATATCTTTCCGAAAATAGATAGCAGAAATTATTTTTCTCAATTAAAATCTTTATGTCTGCTAGACACTCACATGTGATCGTGTCATTTCTTTTTTCATTAAATTTTATGACTTTCTGCTCAATAAACTTATTATTTCCATTGAAACGGTTTTGTAACTCCTTGACGGCATTTACTGACGTTATAATTCACAGACTTGGCGAAATTTAATTCAACCTTTAACAGCATTTTTACTTATTGTCTATTTTTTAGTTTAAGAAACTCTGTTGATTTAATTAATTGGAATAATATTTTGCAAACGCTATAAAATCCGATATAAGTCAAAAATATCTTCAGAAATCTAAAAATTTTCAAAATAAACTTCACTCTTGTAATGTATTATTGTATTTAAGAATTTATTATTTGACGTAGATCAAATTTATCTGATTAACTGTCAGCTAAGCTTCTTTGAGATCTAGAACGAATTTTTCATTTTCAATCTTGATCTGAAGTTCTCGTGTTTTTTAAAGTCCTTTAACGTCATAAAAAATATGTTTTATTAGGATTTGGCAAAGTGCTAGGCTTTTATTATTTCCATTCTCGGATACATTAAAAATTCCTGTAAAAAAATTGGTTAAAATAAATAATATTGAAGAAAATTATGACAATTAATTTTAAGCATCAGAACAATTACCTTCTTAAAAAAGAGATGTTAACGATGATAATGCATGATAATAAATAAGCTACAAACTGAAAGCTAAAAATTATTTATTAATTTGTGAGATAATATTATGAACATTACTAATTAATTTAGAAACAAAAGATAAAAAAAGGTAAATATCTAAAGTATATTAAAAGATTACTTCCAGTGATTAAAATGCTTTCAATCTTCAAGTACTAATTCTTGTATAGATGCGCGAGAAAATTTCTATAAATAAAAATAAAGAAAAAACAAAAAAAAACCTGTCTTGAGAATTTAATTATCTAAATTTCGTTAAGAATATAAATAAATTTTTAATTAAAATATAAAGAACTGATGGAATTATATTATATTATATTTTCTTCAGATATTACACGAATGATAAAATAAGAATAATCAGTATATAGATCAGTTAAAACAGTAATCTAAGTTTCATTGAGTTAAAAATGTAGACAATTTTTTAAATGAAATGATCGTAATATTAGAAAGAAATAAAAAATGACAAAGTAATTATTGAATATAGAAGAAATATTTTACTTGGTTACACACCACTAAACAGAAAAGTGTTAATATAAATAAAAATGTGATTAAAATATTAAATTTAGTGCTCACCAATCATCATTTTTATGTAACTTGAAAAGAAATCATCTAGAACTATGGAACGCAGTCGAGCGCTAGTCGAAGAATAAATTAAATGGACCTGATTGGTCATTTTAAAAATTAAAATTGGTTAAATTACAACACGAAGCTATTCATAACTGATCAGTTGATGTCGCACTGATTGATGCAAGGGCCAGCTATTTTTAGTTATTAAGGGGGTATTCTGGTCTAGAAGCCTAAATTTTAGGCATTTTTCAAACTAACATAAAAAAAAAATGAAAAACATTTTTACATCCGTTTTTTTATATGATGTTTATTGACATTTCAAGAATATAAAAAAAAATTGAAAAAAAAAAAAAATGATAAATTTGACAAATTACAGGCCGGTGAAGTGGGGGCTACAAAAAAAAACGGTGTACTCTGGTTGACATGATTCCAGCCCTTGTAGTGATATGAAACAAAAAAAATTGAAAAATTCTCAATCTGTAAAGATGTCGCTATCGCGTTGACTTTAGCCAAAAAAAAAAAAAAAAAAAAAAATGGCGTCGACATAAAAAATCAATTTTTTTTTAAACCCCTTTTTGACCTTTTCGAATTTTTTAAAAATACTCCAAATTGAAATTTTTTTAAATCTAAGACAGACGCGATAGAGAGATATATAAAGCAGATTCCTACCAAATTTCAAAGGAATCGATGAGGTAGAACTTGAGATATCATGTCAACCACTTCAAAAAAAGTAGTTTCGAGAAAATCGCGTTTAAAGTTTGAGAAACAATTTCAGTAAATAATATTTAATATTCACTTTGGATTAATCGCGAATCCCAGATCTATAAATTAGGCTTTCGTCTACTTCCTACTCGATGTTTTGCGAAGTTCTTTCTGCTAATCGAGCTGTTCTGCCTTCTTTTGAAGAAGCAGAAGCTCACAGAAGCAGAAGCAGCTGCGTCACAAAATCCACTGTATCTTTGAAAATAATCCGAATTTTGAAAAATCCACTTAAGGACATATTTTTAAGGGTCTAAATTTTGGAAATATGCAAAAAAAAAAATTCGAATTTTTCAAATTTCTAGACCAGAATACCCCCTTAAATCCAAGATTTGATCAAAATATTATTGTCATTACCTCTCAGTACTAATATTATGTCGATGCATTCAATCATATTTAAATCTCTGGTCGGATTTAAAAATTAACCCGAATTTTCCAGAGTATTAAATATTCTCTGAATGACAAGTTTAAGGTGAAGTTTAAGCTAGAACTTTAACAATCGTAATTCATTGTCAGTATCGATTATTCAGCAACTTGAAGATATCTATCTATCGATCATTGAGAGATCTAAAATTATGCGGACACATTGCAGCTTTGTGTTTTGTGAGAGTGAACGTTCGGCATCAGTTGTTTAGTTCTGGAAAACTATTTTGTTGGAAAAAAATGTATTGTTAAAAAATGTTAAGCGATACTTAAATTAGCAGACACGACAATTCTTTTATTTTTCTTGAAAAATAAATCAGGTATAGAAAATTATTTTTAAAAAATCGCATTTATAATTTTTTATAGCTTCTACACATGAAATTCTTTTAATAAACTTTTCTTGCTCTTATTTATTTGTTAAAAATTCTAAAAATGATCAGATGTCTCTAAATTTCAGTATCATAATGCAAAATTTTGGTATTTAATTATCATACTGAAGTATGATGATAACAGACATCTGTCGATTTTATGGTATTTATGACAACTAGTTTAATTTTGAAGAAATTTTAATAAAAAAAATTCCATATTTCAAAATTTAAAAGAATTGCAAATGTAATTAAAAAAAATTTTTTTTTTCATAATTGATTTGTAATAAAAATAAAAAAAATTGCCAAATATCTGCTGACTTCAGTATCATATCTAATTTACTTACTAAAAAATAATAAAATCACCGTACATCTGTTACTATGACAGTTTTATGTCATGATAATTGTGATTTATTAATAAGATACAGAAAATAGTAAAAATTTGACCGGTCATTTTTCGTTTTAACAGACATTATTAAAAAAAAGAACTCGAGGATGTAAAAAATATACGGAGGAAATTATCGAAACCATTTGTGATATTTTTATAATAATTTATTTGTTTCACAAAAAAGCAAAAAAATCAGGCTTCTACTAGTTTCAAACACAGATTAAAGATAAAACACAAGTAAGTGAATTTGGCTCGACTTATTTGAAGACATCACAGTTATTTTATAATGAGAGCATCAGAAGTAATTTTATGTTCAAGTATCTCATTTTTGATGATATTAATGTGACTATAGAAGGTGAGCACGAACATTTTTCATTCTGTACAAAGCTGTTGGATCATCAACGCTGTATATACTTTATTCTCTGCTACTTCGCCCACGTGCACAAATCTGGAAACAAACAGTGTATGGGCGGAAAAAAATTTATAGGCGAACCAGCCACCTTCGTAAACCGCAGACACGCTTTACAATGAATAACTGACTATTTGTATTCTAATGACTAATTACATTTTTTACAATAGATAATTTGCATTGTAAGAGATATTTTTTGTATTAACTGCTGTATGAGTAAACAATTTTTTACATAATATTTTTTTAACTTCAAGTAATGATTTGTACAAAAATAGGATCGAGTGCATTTTATCGGAGCATAGATACCTGTAAATAATTGTACAAAAATTTCTTCATCTCAAATTAGTATAATAGATTTTGTATGTGATTAAATTTAATCTTCAAAGTAAACAAAAAAAAAATATTTTTTTGACTTAAAACTGCAGCAATTTTTATTTGCAAATATTTTAACATAAAATAAAAGTACTCTAAAGAATAGTACATGTTTCAAAAGTGTTGACAGTCACGTATGACTATTTTTAGAAGAATATCAGATTATGAGTATGTTTGCAACTTAAATATATCTTTTCGATTATATCATTTCTTTGAGATTGCCGACAGTGAACGGTTGGTCTGTAAGAACATTTTTTAAAAATATTTTTTTACTACATTAATAATATGCGCAACAATAAATACCTTCATTGCATGTGTCGTGGCTTAACCGACAGTAAAAAAATAAATCATCCGAATATTTAGGTATTATTTATTTGAATAATATTTATAACACTGTCACAATGCTTACAAATTATGATAATTTATAGATTTTAGCATTCAATAATTTATAGTCATTTTTCATTAGGACATAAATGTTTCTGGTGAACGCAGGAACCAGCCAATAACGAGCGAGGGCATTTGCAAAAGTGACCCGCAAGGTTAATACGATTGGATGATTGGCTTCATCAGTAAATTGATCGTAAACGTTGGGCATTGAACAAATGAGGATATACTTGAGCTGGGAACTTACGGTGCCACAAATTGACGCGTCAGTAGGGGGTCCTCATTGTGTTAGATAAAACTAATGTGATGTGGTATGAGAAACATGAAATTCGATAAGAAAGATTATTTTAAATATTAAACTTATGACTTTATAAGGAGAAAATTGCTCATTTATAACGTGATAGAAAAACATTCAACTTTGTGGTTAATTAAAATAAATGTTAGTTAAGAATGTTAAATATATTATGCAGTCAATTGAGTGCATATTATCAGATAGCTGGATTATACAATCTACGTAGGAAGTCCGGTATGTGTTACGCAAGGACACATTTCTTTGTCTATGCAGTTTCTATCCGATAATGCTCGAGATAAATCTAACTGGATCTCAATTTTTTACTACAATTTAATATATTTTCTTTATTTTCTATAATTGTGGATATATAAAAAGATAATATATAATAGAAAGTCTATGTAAATACTAACATCAGTAACTCATTTGAAAGATTGAAAAAAAAAAATTGATCTCATTAATACTTTAACGATTTCGCTAGATAGTCAAGTTGTTCAAATAAAATTTTTTTTTCATACGATTGTAACTTAAAATTTAATATATTTTATATTTTATATATATACATGATTACGATATTGACGTTCTTTGAAACTATTGACATCAGCACAGACGTACCAGATAATTTATCTCAAAACTTTCTGCGAACTTCAAAGGACACAGAACTTCAATGTTGATAACATTGTTAAGATTTTCGTGGAGACAGATCATCGTGAACGAAAAAGCATCGATATATATTGATATTAACAAAGAATGTTTATCAATGTCTGTGCTTATAAAAAAAAAAAATCGGCAATTCTAAAGTTTTGCGAAGTATTTTCGCTGATTATTCCGAAATGAAAATTATTTAAACCTAATATTTCTGTCTTATTCAATAAATTTCAAATTTTTAGATATATTTTTATAAAGTTAAAGGTGTATATATCTTTAAGTACACCCTTTTAATTTTAAGAGTCTAAATTTTCCTCACCGATCTTCGTAAACTGAACAATGTTGAGTTAGATTTCAAAGGAAGGTATTTCTCTCATGTCGTTTTGGCACTTGGCCTTTGCCCTGTCTTCCTTCTTCCTACTGCAAAACGCCCTTGCAGTTTCAGAAATGCGATATATTTCACGGTATCTTGAAAAAAAAAGTAAAATAATTTTAATATGTTTTCAGCATTTGTACAAATATTTTAATTTATTCAGAGCTCAGAAACAAAAGCGCCTTTGATAATATTATATTAATATATACAAACAAGATTCTTAAGTGAGTTTTGTCATTTCATACCACGTACATTTCATGTATAATGTATAATTAGATTATTTATTAGCGTAAATACTTTCACAATGTTGCAAAAGAATATAATGAGCTGAAGAAAAATTTTTTGAAACTCTCATTTTTATCAGATCAAACTTTGACTACAAAATTGAATGTCAATTATTAATTTTTTTATTTGCTTTTGAATTAAAAAATGCCTATTAATTTTACAATCAATAAATAAATATTATTTAATTTGAATAAATTTTTAAAATTTTCTATGTTTTTAAATCATTATAAATAATAAAAGTTTCATACATCACGGTGTAACTAAATAAAAAATAGATTAAAAACCAGGGAATTAACTGAATAATCCATAGAAGTGAATCACTGTCATACTTTACACTCAAACTCAAACCTGATTGACAGACATGGAGATGAACTGAATTAGTGTTCATAGATCGCATTAACGGATTGAGGTCCACGGTAATCAGTCGTGTTCGAACCGGTGAATCGTTTGCTTCGAACGAATTCACCACCTATTAAATTTCTGCACATTCGTTTTTTATCATAGTGGAATCTTATGCTAGTTGATTCGAGTTAAATGAATTAAATATTCATCATTAAAAATGGTTACTGTGTTTTAAATTAGTTCATTTTTTGTATTCTGTCACAAACATAACTATCGCAAAATTAAAATTTTTGTATTACAGTTATCAAGTTTAGTTTTTATTAAATATTTCTGACAAAACGATAGTGAATAATGAAATATTATTTTCGTTCTAAGAAAAGAAAGAAAATATTTACAAGCTGAAAAAGTGTGTTGAATATAATTAATGAAGATTGCTTGAAAAAATTCGGAGAAAAGTGAAATTTTATTCAACGTCGATAGATACAAAAAGTTTTATAAAACAAATATTTAGATGATTTAAAAATTCAAAATTTTTTTTTTCATAATCAACTATTAAATTTAATTTAACGGCAATTATTTTAATAGAATAAGTTTTAATGTATCATTCAATTACAATTAAAAAAAAAAAAGAGTGTATTTGAGTCATATTGGAAATTAAATTTTATAATAAAGTAGACTTATAAAAATTAAAATTTTAAAGGGTAAATATTATCACAAATTATATTTTGGAAGTTTTTGATTAAAGTTTCAATGATGCATTTTTTTGAGCTATTTTTCTTTGACTGCAATTTTTTAATAACTCGGTTTTTGACTTTTTTTAATTAATTTATAATTTTTAAGCGTTAAATTTTTTTTTTATACGGGATATTACATAATTTTATTTAAATATTAATAAATTGACTATTTGAATAAAATTATGTAATATCCCGTGTAAAAAACTTTGGCCTGCATAAATCCCGCAAGGATTCCGCATCGAAACGGAAAACCTTCCCCTCGTGAGACTGACCGGAACATTTAGCGGAAGCTTGGCAGAACATTTTGAAGAAAATCAAAAAATCATAAAATTAATATCTAACAGTTCTTATTTGTATTTTTTATTACTCCATTTTTGACAAGTATAATTGTTCTTGAATGTGGTGAGAAGAGATTCAAAAAAAAAAAAATTCAATGATAACTCATTTTATTGTTTCTTTTTGATATTCATATAATCGTATAAAAAAGGATTTATATTTGATACTTGGTGAATTTTTAACTAATTGTTTTACTCACTCAATTTTTTAATCCATTGTGCTTATCAAAATAAAAGCAAATATTTCTCTAATTATAACAGTTTTCATGATGTTATATCCCATAATAAAATTGAGATGAAATGTATGTGAAACCAAACTATTCGTGATGTGATTGGTCGAATATATCATATGCATGAAAATATATGCAAAGTCTATAGTCAAGGCGCGCGCTTGCGCGCGCAAATTTGAATTCTAGTCCTATATTATAAAATAGATGAAAGTCTTGAAGTTAGTCAAAGGTCGAAACTCGCAAAAACGGGCCACGATTCATTATTGGTTAAAATTTAGGCACGCGCGTAGCGCGCTATTCAAATTTCTAGTTCCATTTACTTTCAATGATCATGAAAAGAAACTAAAAGAATCAACGTATTAAGAGGTATATTATGCTGAAGTTTAAATGTCGTTAGTGATGAGTCCTGACGTAGAAATGCGTAAATCTACTCAATATATTGGGAAATTCCATTACTATTGACATATTTCACACTATTTAGCCCTAAAGTGATTTAATACGTATAAAGTATATAGAGCATACGTCTATCATGATGACAAATGTACTTCGTGGTTCTATATGTCACTGGGTGTCACCAAATGTATTGCTCAGGATGTATTACGTGCATAGCTTTGGTCGCACGCCAACTTTCAAAGAGGCGTTTGATAAATTTAGATGGACCGTCTAAAAAGAGACCACTCCTTAATCACAAGATATGAAAATTCATGTTAATCATCCTTATGGGAAAAAAAAAAAATAAAAAACACTTATAAGTCTGAGAAGCATTTTAACAGAGTATTGCTTATTACTAGCAGAAATTTAATTAATTTTTTAGAAATTTTTCAAAGCTACGGATTCGATTCTATTTAAAAATTGAAGTTCAAATAATAAAAATTAAAAGTTATCATTTTACAATCTTTAATTTAATGTATCTATTTTTTGATTGCAGATGCTATGAGAAGGTGACACTGGAGAGTTAAGAACAATAATCTATATAAGAAAAAAATTGGTTTGGAAATGGCTAAAGGCTCGGAAAGATTACCTGGTAGTTCAACCAGAATTCGAACTCGCGACGATGGCTGTTGCTCCGTCAATTTTTTAAAATATGTTCTCCACATATATAATGTCGTTCTATTTGTGAGTATTTAATTTTAATTTAAATCCTTTACTTACACATAAAATTTGTTATTGATGTTAATCCTTACAACATGTAATCGATAATATTTAATAGCTAAACGTTAAGCTGTGAGTAGCTGATCCTACGTTTATCAATTTTATATTACGTTATGTTACGATAACATTATACATCACCCTTCATAACAGTGGATAAATTATTGTTCATTATCTATATTCATACATTTTAATCAAATTATTAACAGTACGTAAATTTGAATATCACGGTAACTATCACTAGGGTATCTACATGTTAGGTATTCGAAGAGACGGATGAAATTAGCTTAGTATTTTAGAAAATTTTTTCCCTTACTAAGAACGTTTTATGCGCTTTAAAAGTTTAAAATTAAAAGCTTATTTTTGGAAATGGAATTATTATAAAATTTTGCTAAAAACTAATAAACTCTTCATTTTTTCTACCGATATATATGTAGCGCTTGGAAGTAAATTATTTAATAAAACTGTCACGTAAAAAGAACAAAATTATTATATCAAAAAGCTTATAGTCTAATAAAATACTTCGCTTATATTTAAAAGTAAATACATAAGCAGTTTTTTATTTTTATTGCAAGGTGTATACTTAAATTTAAAAGCGTCTTTCTTTGATGCATATAAAATTTTTATTATAGCTTACAGTAAGAGAGCTTAAATATTTAATAACTATCTCTATCACGAAAAGATTTTCATGGTATATAAATATATAGATGTAATAATAGCGATCGGTTTATTAAAAACAAAAATAACACGTTTAAATAATGATAAATAAATTTACTTTTAGTATCTCATTAATATTCATCTCTTGCTATTATTTCATGACTGTTCTCACTTAGAATTACAAAGCACATTATTGTTATTATTTTAATATACATATGTATATACCGTTATTGCTTCCCAAATATAATTTACTGAAGTTGTTACAATCATTACACTAACAGCTCATCAATTTAATGGTATTACGCATAAATTAACTTTGAATATAGTACTGAGATAAGTTTAATGTTAATTCAGAATATAAATTAAATGACTATATAATTTATTTTGACACCAGCCCATTGTGGCTGTGATCTTTATAAGTTAACTTTTTGCATAAGCCTTTAAAAAAATCATTACAACTAAAATAAACATAATAATTTTAGTTTTACTTTCATTAAATTTTAATTAATGATTTTTAATTAATTATATAAAACAAAAAAAAAATCGTAAAAAATGTAAAAAAAAAACTCACAATTATTTATTAGTAGGATGTATCAAATATTTTATTAAATACATTGTATATTATTAATTTAGTTATTATTCAGTTTGCTTTCAAGTTTCGTCCATATACAAAAATTTTCGTCAAGTACGAGTAGTTTGACGGCTACTCAATATCATAGTGAATAAATTCTCTTCTCCGTGGTTGATATTGATAAAGACTTAGCCTAATAACTAAAGTGGGCTACATGAAAGATCTTACTATAGGTTCTTAGCGGTAATCCCTTAAATGCGGAGGTGAACTTTCTAAAAGAATCCTGTAGGCGTGTTATATCTTTATAACTCTGTAGTGACTCTTACATTAAGGAAACCAACTTTAGAGTTATACTATATTTACCGAATCATAAAATTTCTAACAGTTGTCAAGAGAACAAGCTGCTTATTAAGTAAACTTTTGCCAGCCTTCAACCAGCTTTGTATAACTTGTCATTTTGATTCCTACAAAGCTTAAAGTAACATTATTTATGAATTATAAAGTCTAGATCACAGTAATTTTAATTTATTAGAGCCTTTGTTCTTATAACATGATAACGAATCTCATAAATCATGACGTTAGTATAATTTTTGCAATTTTTCTAGTATTTATAGTTTATAGAATTGAACAAAAAATATATCTAGCTAAATATAATCAGTAGTGGATTTAATTTGAATACAATAAATGAATGCTTTATACTGAGGCTATTGTTTTCAATTTTGTTTTTCTTTCTGAGTCAATACTTTATAAGTGAAGTCTAAAAATTTTTTATGGTGATTATGAAAAAATATACAAATTTGTGAAATTTTTATTGATTGATTAGAAATTTGATCCTTATTTGATACATTATTATTTCTTAATAAGTATGCTATAGCTTTTTATTTATTTTAAGTTCTGTTTTTTGCACTTTTGGATTTTTTTAATGTTTTTTGGTTATTCTTTGAAGAAAGTCAATTATTGAAAGTTTTTTTTGGTTATTTAAATTACCATCCTCCATTTGATTTCATGTTTACATAATAGTTAGGAATTTTTTGAGTAAATATAATTTTAGATTATCGAGAGTGACGAAATTCGAAACAGAAATAGCCAACTTCCAAATATTTTCTGTATTTCAACACTTGATTATGAATATAGAACAACATATAGATAACAAAATACAAGTCGTTAATATGATAATAAAAATATACATTTTTTGTATTAAATCAATTATAATATATATAATATGGCTCTTTACCGTAAGATGGACGGTGGCGTTGTTTGCTCGGTGGGTCTTATATACGTGACTGAATAAAGTAGTCAGTACCTGTCTCGGATAGCTTAAGTGGTAGAGCCCTTGGCGCGTAACCGAGAGATCTGGGTTCGATCCCCAGTCTGGGCTGTCGGATTATTTTTTTAATTACGGAAAAATTCCCACTGAGTAGGTCCCCCCTTTCCCCTATCCGTTCTTTCCCAACTCCCTTAAAATTTGCTTTAATATGGCTTTAATAATGTATTGAGATATGCATAAAACTTCAAATATTTTGAATTCCAAAGAAACATTTCAAATTAAAGATACTTTCGACCTGGTTGTGAAAATTTTAAATGTGTTATGCATAAAACATAATACTCCCGGTGAAAATTAAATGTTGTACCATACTGCTGTACACATTCTAATATCCATAGCTATTATCGTAAATTTTAATTATTTTCACAGTTTTATTCCCCAAGTATGGATAAAATCGGGTTCATTTGTAGAGCTTCATTATGAAATTTTATTTCATGCCTAACCACAATTCCAATAATTTGTTGCTATCATCAATTAATAAAAAATAATCCATTTTACTAGTCTGTTTAAAATTGAAGAATTTAAATTGACATTGATAATTAAAGTCGTTGAATGCATTAACAAATTTTTATTTTATATAAGCTTTTTTATTTGATTCATTAATATACAATATTGACTTCTTTGTTTTATTGAATCCCATAAACTCATTTTAGTCATTTCACTCCATTAGAATTAACGATAATTGTTAGTATTATTATTAGTGAGAGTGATATGATCGATGAAAATTGTAATGCTACAATATTGCTGCATGAATATAATTGAGGATTATTGGTTGAATGTATCGTTAACCTTACATTCTAATTAAAAGCTTATTGGAATGTTACTGTTTCGGATAATATTATTTAAATCACCAGAGTTGTTTTTTGCTTTATTTTTTTTTTTTTGATAATAATATTTTACTTAAAAAATCGGACTGTTTCATCATTGAGGTTGGACAGATGTACTTAAAAAAATCATATCTATCTGTGTTGCTAACTTTATTAAAAATGTAATATTGTATGATCTACGATATCAATACAAATTTATATCATTCGTTAAAAATTTAAATGTTATATGATTGAGCTTCTTTAAAATTATTTTCTAATAATCATGGATACTAATTATCTGTATAAACGAAAAGAAAAGTTTGGGAACGGTTCCCTAGTAATGGAAATGCTATCCATAATATTATAGAAATGATTCTTATATAATTATAGGAATGGCTGCTATACTATTATGGGAACTATTCCCAAACTATTATAGGAACCATTCCTATGATATATTTTAGAAATAGTTCCCATACTATTATGGAAACTATTTCTATAATATTATGGTAATGGTTCCTATACTCTGATGAAAATATTTTTTAAGAATAGTTTGGCAATAAATTTTATAATATACGGTATTACTAATAAATAAAACAAAAAAAAATCTAACATTGAAAAAAAAAATACTACTTCTAAAAAAAATCGAATTTCATAAATAAAATCCAAATTTGATACAAAAATTCAAATTGTGCGAAGAATTAAAAATTTCAGAAATGATTTTTTTGTCAGAATAGATAATTAAGAAAAATTCAAATTTTTAAAAATAGTTTACATATTGTGAAAAAAATCAAACTTTCAAAAAAAAATCAAATTCCGTAAAGCAAATTCAAATTTCGTACAATTTAAATACAATAATTTTATAAAGAAATGGAAATTAAAGAAGTATAATTATTAAAACACAAAAAAAAAGTGGTACAAATTTTGTATCAGATGTACAATAGTGAGGAAATGAGTCTATAGGATATAATATATTAAATACAAAACTTTTGTTGCTATTTTTTCCATGCACAACATTTATTCGAGAGTAAAAATATATTCTTTCATGGTGTATACATTTTTTCAATCGGGTTTTATATTTTTTATCATTTTACTCTTCTTCAGTGATATGTTTGCGAACAGGAGGCTAATGAAAAAAAATTCTTTACACTATTATACAGAGACACTCTGGCGTGAAACCACAACTTGGCTCGAATGCTCCACTGATGTGTAAATTGTCCGCTTGATAGAACATACATTTTACTTGTGTAACATTCCATCTTCACCTTAATTTGAATTCTTTTATTATATTAATTTAAAAGATCGATTTAATTCATATATACAAGCACCTTTGTTCGAAATTCAACATAATAACTAATTGTCTTAAAAACTAACATAACTTGGAATAATATGCTTATTTAATTTTGAAGATTCGTAAGTAATCGCCTTTTTCAAAACAATTTATGCTTACGAATGTAAATATTCATATTTAATCCATTAACACTTCTTCGTTAAAGCATATATGCTATTTGTTTTTGAATGAATGCAATTTCTTATTGAATATATTCACAAATCTTGTACATAAATTTTACACCGCCGTCTTGAAAATAGAACTGTAATCACAGAACCATTTAGATTACTGTAATATATAAGTGATAATATTATAGGCTACCCGCTAAAATCAAGAATGTTTTTCAATTTGGATAAAAGATAATCCCAAAATTCCGGCTTCCTTGAATCCTCTTCCTATTTAATTTATCCCTTAATTCATCTGGCCGACTTTTTCTTGAATCTAAAAGACTGGATTACCTTAAATGAAATAGCATTTTACTTTTGTTGGTCGTATTTTACTTTTATCAAAATAATTTAATCATTTTCTCAAAGTTGTAAAAAATAACTTTCTTTAAAGTACTATCGAGTTTAATAATTATAAATATTTTGAAATATATACTAATTATGACTAATTTAGAAATATTGACTAAAATTTCTCAAAATTTGTATTAGCCTCATGGAATTCATAAATTGTCCATTTCAATATACATATTATGTAAACTTTTGAATACAAACATGCATTAAGTTAACTTGGCAATCACATTTAATTTCGAACTAACTCATTGAAATTAAATCATTTCCACATATGTTTAAAAAAATGCGCTGTTGGATTTATTTTAAAAAATTTCATAATAAAGAAAAATTAATATATCTTAGAAACATAAAAGTTCAGATATAATTTATTTCTGTACAGATTAGACAGTTAAAAATGGAAAAATTTAAGTTCATTGATTAATTCTTTTAACATGAACATATTTTTTGAAAAATTTTAATGCTATACACAGAGTATATTTTTGTTATACTATAAAATATTTTTTAGTGAAAAAACTCTTTTTCTCAACTTATTAAACGCCATTCTAACAAAAAAAAATTAGAAAATATTTAGTTGAAGTCGTACTGTCGATACTGCAAGAATCAAATATAAAATACAAAGTCTTTTATAATTGTGTAGTAGATTTATCTATGTAACGTTACGTTAGAGAAAAAGAAATATAACTTTTTATAGATTTTTATTAATTATTACTATCACCTGATCTAAGTCTGTACTTTCAATTATGCAAAAATATGCAATATGTTATTTGCTTTCATTATCTAAAGTTTTATTGAAACTTGAACAGTAACTATATAATCGATGATATTACCCTTAAAAATTGTGTATTTTTGTTATGGATCGTGTTATCGTGTCTATAAATTTGCAAAAATTTGTTGAAAGTTCATTAGAAAAAGCTGAAAAGTAAAAATTTCATATAATATTATTAATTAATAGACTTATAAAAGTTTTGTACAATATCACTAATAATTTTTCTTCGGAATACTGTGCTCATTGTTCCATTAATGTATCTTATACATGATAAATATATTTTTAAAATGCTGAAAGATGAAAGTAAAGCAAAGTTATTACCTGTGTGCTAAAATCAAGCAAAATTTAAAAGTCTGTCATTTTTATGGCACCTATTCAAATAAAGAGCAATCTTAAATCATCAAATTTATCAAAAGTAAAAGCGATTAAAATTCGCTTGAGAGGTCATTTCGCTTTTTTTTTGTCTACTTTACCCTGAATATGTTGAATATTCAATCTAATTTACACAGTACAACGTTACAGGGCTGTAAGATAGGTTTATAAAAACTGTAGCGTGTCAGAATTTTTTAACCTTTGCTTGAGTTACGGGCTCTTTTTCCGAAAATAAATATTATATATCTATTATGCGCATGTATATTTCCCGTTTACAAAAATATTTCATGCAGATTAATGTTGAAATAATTTATAAATAAATAGAAGCTGAAAATATTGTTTTCATCGTTGAATTTTGAATCAAAACAACCATTAGATAATTTTTTATTTAAGATTGGTCGACATAAATACAAACTACAAACTTTATGTGCAGAATAAGATATAGAACTGTTTATTTTCAACTACTGACTGAGTCAATACTCAAACATCAGTAAATATTTGCATTTTATTAAGTGATGAAGTTAAAACATTTTAAATCTAAAAGTTTAAATAATAAAAATGTATCCATACAATGAAGCTACAATAGCAATGCGAATCACATATTAATATTAAAATTAATATTTATACACTGAGTATACAAATATTAACATTTCCACTTTCCATTTATAAATTATTCTTTATACCTTTAATATTAATGTGATTAATATTAATTTTATTATATTGTGTTATAAAAGTTTAATTTACATTCATATTTGTATGAAATTTTCACATACTCCCTAAAAAACTTGCTGAGTGTATGATTTTTAATTGATTAAATTCTTCCGGAGTGGAATATATTCTAAGAAGGTTTTTATAAATATTACTTATAAGAAAAAAATCAAGAGGAGTAAATTCTTAATTTCTTTCCGGTACTAAATGGGAGTAAAAATTCACTTCAAATTTACTCCTGATTTTTTAGAATGTACTGAAAAATCGAGTGCTTTATCTTGCTTGTTTAAAAATCAATGATTTAATAATTTATTAGAATTAATTAAGCTACCTTTATTTGAGTATGAAGATTAACCAGCTGATATAACGTGAACATGAGATAATACTCCGTTTAGCAGTCGAATTTCTCAAACTTTGAAATTTAATCTCAATTGTTTGAGTTTCTACTGCCATGGATTTTAGTGAAACAAGTAGATATGTTTTTGACTTATACACACGACACAAGATCACAGTTTATACTTTCCTTGTATGTTCCTTGTACAAAGTAACATTGTATACTGGAATTGCGCATAAACTGATGCGTACATGTAGATATACCACAGTACATACATTGTTTACTTATGTATATTCACGTAGATATGTAGTATAATTTATCCATCTGTCCATGACTAGGTATAACGACTCTCTCAGCCATACCACTGTTTACAGACATATATATATATATATATATATATATATACATATCCGTTTTCGTATACTCTTATATATATAGCGTATATGTGCTTACATGTGCTTTAGAATTCTCTGTTCAAGTGGTTAGAAGGAGCTATATTAGAAACAGGAATAGAAAATGAGAAAAGATACATTGACTTGATTTAGGCATCACATCCTTTACTTTGTGAAGAACTTTATGCATCTATAAAGAAGCTATTCAAATTCGTCTAACAACTATTATGTACACACATATAATATTAATCACTTCGTCTTTGCGTTCTATGTTATTATTATTTTTATTATTTTATTAGTAGATTTCATAAAAATCTAACTACTGACGATGATAGCGTCAACAATTCTTAAGGGATCCTAATGAAACTCAACATACTTATTTTATAGACGATTACGAAGGTCAAGTTCAAATATGAGCTCAATCGGTCAATTAGTTTAGAAATTACAGCATTTGAAAATTTTGAAAATTTTGAAAATAAGAGATATTCAATTTCTGTAAAATACATCTGAAAACTGAGAAATTAAGCTTCAATTTACATGTTTAGATGTTTTTCTAAATTAAAAAATATCCATCTTAGAATAATTTTTAAAAAATTTTACTCTTGCAGTCGTTTTTCCATAGAAATGAAATAAAATGAAATCTACTTCCATTTCGGATGTCGAATGGCCTTATTATTAAATATGACTTTTGATATAAACGCAGTAAACTCTATAGAGATGATAAAAGAAAGATTTATTTGTTTTATTTTAAATAAAGTTTTCTATTATCATCGCGTTTGTGGAATTTACATTACTTTAGAAAGCTCTGAATAAATCCTATCGACTTAAAGAGGGCGGTTGTTTTTAATTTACGCTTAGTCATTGGGGATTTAAATTATTTATAGCTCTTCGATAAGTGGTTATAATGGGAGTTTTTTTTTTATTTTTCTATAGTGAATTAGAAAAATAATTAATAAACCTAAAAGATATTGAAAGACGTAACAAAATAAAATAATCGCCGTCTTATACGTTTTGCTTTTAAAATTGTTTATTTATACGGCAAAATTACGTAATAAATGGGATGGCCTTTAGAATTTTGTTAGGAATATTGTTCTTGGTTTGTCTAATTCTTTATTATATATGTCGCAAGACATAACTTATTGACATTACATACCTTGAGTGCAGAATGCGAAAGCTATAATTCACTTTCATCTGAAAATCTTTAAATCCCTTCCGTATATCTTGAAAATTTATTAATATAATAACTTTACTGTTTTAGAGAAAATTGCCAATGCTTTCTTAGTCTAAAAAAATTTTTTTAAGGGTCAATTCTTCGATTTTATAAGATAAAAAATAATTTTTGTTTACTTGACAAATTAGCATTAAAAAAAATTGCATTTTTTTAATTATTCTATGTTTGATGAGTTTTAAGAAAAAAATACCTGATTCTTAAAAAAAAAATTTGATCTCGTCAATTTTTTAATTTTTTGTGACCTAAAATGAAAGTAGTTGTAATCCTGAAAAAATAATTAAAAAACAATAATCAAACTAGCACGAAACTTTTATGAGACTACTTATCAATGCTAAAACATGGAATCTTTTTTAACTTCCCGCTAAGAAAATCTCAGATTTTCAAAAATCGGGAAGTTATTGTTTCTACCCCGTTTTGCAAAAATCGAGTTTTCATCAGATCTCGACGTTTGAAGGTCATAGGAAGCTTCCCTGACTACTCCCGTGAGGTTGTCACGGTGTCTGTATGTATGTACGTGTGTGTGTGTGTGTGTGTGTGTGTGTGTGTGTGTGTGTGTGTGTGTGTGAAAGTATGTGAACCGCTTATAACTTTTGAACGGCTCATCCGATTTTATCGCGGTTGGTGCCATTTGAAAGGGCTTGGCCAAACTTAGATTTTGAGTATAATTCTTTAACCATCAATATCTCTGCAACCAATAATCGCACAGCAAAAAAAGGACAGTTTTGGAAACTGGAAAAAATTTCTAATAAAATCCTACAAAAAAATTCCAGAAAAAAAAATCTTATCGATGTACGATACTGCTTTAAAGAAAGTTGAAAAAAGTAACTTTTTCCCTTATTTTGGTTAATCGACTGTATCTTAACAAATACTGACGGGGAAGCTAGACATTGCAGGAATTTTTATACCTCAATGTACCCCTAAGAACCCTATAAATTTTCAGGTCGATCCATTCAGTAGTTTTTCCGCCCCGAGTATTCAAAATTTTGAAAAAAGCTCATTAGTAAATTTGAATAATAAAAAAAAGACAAACAAAAAAATTCGAAAATTTAAAAACAAAATTTTTTTTTGTAAGAAAAGTTTTTTTTTGTGAAAAAAAATTTTTTTTTTGTTGACAAAAAAATTTTTTTTATCTTAATTTTCCAATTTTTTTGTTTGTCTTTTTTTTTTATTCAAATTTACTGATGAGCTGAGGCAAATTGAGTGCAAAACAAAAAAAAATCAATTCTTCATTTTTCTGAAGATTGCAGCACGATAATGGATAAAATCTTATTCCTTTAATTTTTTCAAAATTTTGAATACTCGGAGTGGAAATACTACTGAATGGATCGATCTGAAAATTTACAGGATTCTTAGGGATATATTGAGGTGTAAAAATTCCTGCGATGTCTAGCTTCCCCGTCAGTATTTGTTAAGATACAGTCGGTTAACCAAAATAAAGGAAAAATTCACTTTTTTCAACTTTCTTTAAAGCAGTATCGTACATCGATAAGATTTTTTTTCCTGGAATTTTTTTATAGGATTTCATTAGAAATTTCTTTCAGTTTCTAAAACTGTCCTTTTTTTTGCTGTGCAATTATTGGTTGCAGAAATATTGATGGTTAAAGACATAAACGTCCTTTTTCGTCTAATCTCGGATATCTCCGCAACAAATGGTCGTATCAAGCTAAATAAAAAATGAAATTAAAGCTAAATAAACAGGCTATCTGTTCCATGAGGTCGCTTTATCTGAAAAAATTTTTCGGAGCCCATAGAGTGAAAAAAAAAATTCAAAAATTTGGAAATTTTTTTTTTCGCTCTATTCATTCAGATCATGTTGAAACCGTAATTCCTAACAAATTTTGACCCTAAGATCTAAAAACTAGAGTCTGAGCTTCAAAATTAATTTTTTATTTTTGCAATACAATCATTTTCCGCTGAAATACAGCCCGTCAAAAATTAAAAAAAAATTTGAATTTTTTTTTTATTCCCTTAATTTTTGTGAGTAGTGTATTATCTCTTTGATTTCAGCGAGCTCAAAAATCTAAAAAATTCCATAAGTACAATTTTAAGCGCCCAGGTATGGAATTAGCGGGAAGTTGAAGGGATGGCCTTTAGGGTGAACCGTTTTTCTAATTTTTTTTTTTTAATTTCGTTTTATTATTTATTTTTCTTATCGAGTATTTTGAATGGTGGAGGTAGTAGTATATGTGTTTAAAAATGCCGTTTTTGTGTTAAAAGAGCGGGCTTTTTGAAAAAAAAAAAAATCGAAAATGTACAAAAAAAATGCAGTATACTTAAATTTTAATTGTTTAATATTTTATATTTATAAAAATTGTTTATATACTCCAATATTGAGTAGACAAGCTTCATCTTTAAAATTGATTTATTTTCTTGAAAAACAACTTACAAAAAAAAATTCAATTTTTTATAAAATTTTCCGTCATAGTAAACTTATTCATCTTACTAATTATTTTCATCATAAAAAGAGTGGTTGAAGTCCATACATACCTAGATTTACTAAATTTTTTAGCTAATTTGCGAAGAAGCATTTATAATAATTGAGATATGATAATGAATAACTTAAACATACGCAAGAATAAACATTATGAAAAACAGGTTCGTTGGAATTCAAATGTCGCCTCGCCTACATACAAAATCACGGCACGGAATACACCCACACGTTATATCTTAACTTTAGTTCCTACTTTGGACTCTATTCCACTTATCTCGTAAAAGAAGTCTCCAACTGAGAGTCTTAAAAAATTCCTTAATTTCATATTTAAAACTTATTTCACTCATGATTCGTGAAAGGTCATAAAATTTTATTTAATAAATGAAAAAAAATTGACCGTAAAATAAAAGATAAGTTTTATCTTTATAATTTGTATTATAATCCGTGCAAGTATTATTTATTATTTATCATTTAATATTGCAGCTTTCTGGACTAGTAGTTGGTGGAATAGGAATATGGACGGTAATTGCCAAACACAGTTACATATCATTGATGGCAACATCAACGTATCCAATCCTTGCATATGCTCTTATTGTCGCTGGAGCCTTAGCAGTAATTGGCAGTTGGCTCGGTTGTGGCGGCGTGTCATCTGAAAATCGATGCGTCTTACTAATAGTAAGTAATAGAATAAACTAAAATTATTATTTAAGTCTAAATCAAGTTTTTATTATTGGAAAATCTTTTAATTCTTTCCAAGACGCACGATAAAGTTTCAATGATGAAAAACTTTATAAAAGTTGAGGAAAGAGTTACAAAAAAATAAAAAAAATAAATAAATTATCTTCGCAGTAAAGTACAGTAAGCTTAAACTAAAATAATAGTTCTTTTTTAAGTCTAATAAAGCAACTGAAAAAACTTAATAAACACTTAATTATATTCTTTTTTTTTTTTTTTTTAATACAAACATTCAAACTAAATATTTATAATTTAATTAACATAAATTGACCATTTATATACTTTAATTAAACCCGCATATATTGAGATTTAATTATTTTTATATTTATGAGTATTATACATACCGTCAAAGATGTTATTAAAAAAAATGCTATTTCTACGCTAATTGTTTGTCACACGTTCGCTCAATACATGAATAATAAATTACAACCTCTAAATAATTTTTATACACGAAGCAATAATCGTATATGAGATTTTGCGTTGTCGTAAAACATTAACTATTTCACATCTGGATACAATTGGTAAACCCGTTAAAGCGGCTGATTGCTCAAAATTACCATAATGCCGTTCGGAAATTATAAGTAGCACGATCTCTATTGGACGAATATAACTTGTTCGTTAATTGTATTACCTAATCAGTATTTTATTCAATTGATAATCATTATTTATTATTTTATATTCAGCTATTTTGATAATGTAAAATTTTATTTATTTAATATGACGTTAAAGATCAAGCAATGCTTATAAAAAGTTTTAAGTTAAAATGAATTTATTAAAAAAAATTAAAAAGCCGAGCGCGTAATACTTCAGCGAAATAAAAATAACGTTAAAAATGATTGGCAAAAAAGAAAAATACATTTTATAACAATGTCATCTTTTAAAATTTTAGAGTGACAATTTCTAAATTGACTGATTTTTATCTTTGCTGTTCTTAAATTTCTAATATCTTTTTTTTTTTTTACAATAATTAAATATTAAAATCGAGAAAAATATTTAGTTTAAATATTCAATTCTTGTAATTTAAAAAGTTAACTCGAATCCGTGGAAATTTCTATATGATAAAAAAAATCTGAAAATTTAATTTTTGAAAGATTTGTATGCTATTTTTAAACGTTATCACAAAAATATAGCAATAGAATTTTATATCTTCTTGAGAATAAAAAACCTCTTGATACAAGTATCTATAAAAATATCTCATAACTTATTGGATTTTAACGAACAGTTAATATAGTATAACTCAAATATCTTAAATATTTAAATGAAATTCCTCTACTCAATACATTAAAAAGCTTTTTTTAACAAATCATACTTGTAGATTAAATTACTCTTCTCAATAATACAATCAAACAAATGAAAATAAATACGATGTTGTTACTTTAAAAAAATGAGATTGAATGATTTATTTTTTTTTCTATTAAGAATCAGCTTAAACAAAGCGGAAAAGCATTGCTGTTTAATGCTTGATTCGTTTCCTTTAATGGATTTCGTTTTATGTGCATGCATGTATACTAGTACTAATACTAATAAAACTATATTGTTTTTTGACCCGTGAAAAGCTTAACAAATAGATGAGAACTGTTTTATTTTGTACAAATAAAATAATATTTTATATGAGTTATATCTGGAAATGGTAGCGTCTACATCAGTAGAAAGTAATTGGTTAAGCCCGTACATTTTCTCTCACTTTTTTTTTTTTTTTTTTTTTTTTTTTTTTTTTCATTACTTTAACATTGTTAAATTTTTACAACTCTACTTTAGAAACACTCGAATTTTCTTTAATAACACAAAATGAAAAAGGCTCTTAGTCTAAGCAATAAAAATTAAATGAAAAATTTACAGTATTTCAGACGAAAGTATCATTGAGTCTAAGGATGTAAAGATGATATTTATTGTAGTACTTTAATATTATTTCAACTATTTTTATTTGCCAGACTAAAACATTTTAATTTATTCCATAATCTTATTTTGTTAATGTGCTTCATATTTTAAAATAACATCTAAATATGAATACACTTAATTTACTTTTTATGGAAATGACATTTTCCTCCGAAAATACTTCCATAAATTCACACTACATAAACCATACTCAAATAGGATGACTATCATCATAAAATAGTACATTATAACTTATTTATGTGGAACTGGTGAAAGCTTTCTTCTTTTTTTTCCTTTTATTTTATAAAGTTTTTTCTACTTGGAAAAGTGTAATAAAAAAATACTATTTTTTAGAATATCTTTAATAATACTAATAATCTTATTGAAGTTCTGAATTTCATTTAATATCTTCTAAAATTTTAAAAATATTATATCAAAATGCAACAGAAATAAAAGAAACAGAAAATGGAAAAAAAATTTTTTTTTAAATTTTTTATTCTTATTTACAAACTTTCTAACTGATGAAAGAGAAACAAATTTTTAATTTTAAAAATAGAACAAATTTTTGAAAGACAGAAAATCATTCTTTTCATTTTGAAAAGTAAAACAAAAGCAGTTAAAAATAAACTTATTTAAAATTTTCATAATGTAAATACTGGAGGGTTATATAACAATATTAGTAGAATTATTTAATTACAATCATATTTATACATACATAAAGTATTGAATAAATAATATATTTGAGAATTATGTACCAAGTGAATAAACTATCTGCATTTAACTAATTATTACTTTGACAATTATGATTATTACTTTCATGACTTATGACTTATGACATTATGACATATTGATAAAATAAACGTTGATCAAACATCTATCAAGTAGAAAAAGTTTTTATAAATTCCTCGAAGAAAACTTTAATATATTATGCTTGTAAAATATCATTTCAGTTAAAGCTGCACTCTATAGAAATGATCGACCAAGATGAATTAACGTAATAATTTTCTTGTGTTTTATATATCACTGACTATACTACACTGAGAAAAAAAAGTACTACTCTTGAGAAAATTTTCTTGTTACAAGAATATATATTCTTGATCATTTTCAAGAATATATTTTCTTGTCTGAAGAATTTATCTAATTAATCGAATTTGTTTTTGTTTAATTCAAGTGAACCTATTCGTTTGTTAATCTATCAAAACTAATGCCAATATTTTATTATCATGATAGATATTGATATTCTTTTGTCACAAAACCAAAATTTATTTTAAACGATTCTTGAGCCAAGAAATTTTTTTCTGAATAAAAAA
This sequence comes from Cotesia glomerata, assembly GCF_020080835.1. NCBI lineage: Eukaryota > Metazoa > Arthropoda > Insecta > Hymenoptera > Braconidae > Cotesia > Cotesia glomerata. Next base: position 7,336,419 of record NC_058160.1, read on the forward strand.
ATTTTTTTTTTTCAGTGTATAAATCTTTATATCAAGCTTTAAATTTTCAATTGAAAATAAAGAATTGATGAATGCCAATTAATTACGATGAAATTGTATTTTTAAAAAATGGAGATAGTTTTTCGTTCAATTACGTTCATCAGAATTTGATTTAAAAATGGAAGCAATTTATTTCCCACATTTTATCGAGCGCTACATCAATATAATATAGATATTCTGATATTCGCTGTATATAGAGCTTACATTTTCTCAGTGAATTAAACATTTATCAGGAATCTTAACCACTTTTCATTTCAAGTATCTCGTAAGAATTCGCCAGGAATTGATCGAGCTCAATGTCTATAAGGTGTATGTGTAGAGTTTCAAAGGTAAATATGAATCTTCGATGTGCAGATGTATGGTTTTGAAAATTATATTCTAAAAACTAGAACGGTTTTTTTTTTTAAATCTATCTACTTTTTAAATTTTAGGCCGAAAATTGGCTAACTCCAAAAAATCTTAATAGACGATACAATTGTACTATGTAAGATATTTTTTTACTCAATAATAAACAAATTTTCAATAATTTTTTTTTTGTTTTTTAATTAATATCTATATTACTTTCCATAAAATATTTTTTGCCTCTATTGAAAATTTTATAAAAATGGAGTTACACAATTCGCTTAGTAGACCATCGGCATATATTTCAAATAAAATATTATAGTAATTAAATCTCATTGCTGCTTACAATAAGATTATAGGTTCTTAAAAAAACCATTTTTTAGAAAATTCTGTTTATATTGTTACTAAAATAAGTGGAAATTTATAATGAAAACAATTTTTAACTGATGATTTAAAGAATTTTTCGATTTTATCTTAATGCTACAATAAATTTTCTGTAAGTACGATAAGCTAAATAATATTGATAAAAAAAAAATAGTAATACAAGAAATAAAATCACTCTTGAATGCGCTTGGTGTACATAAAGCGCTATTTATCTTCAATATAAGTGACACTAAAGTTAATGATCCTTGACGAATTGATACTATAATCAATAAATGTAAAAAGTGTTAAATGATCACAAAAACGAAGTTATCTTCGAAGCAATGACCTAGATTTAGTTCATTGAGATGTATTAGATCGTAATATATATATCAAATGTACGTACAGTAGGTTGTTTCTGTGAATTCAACTTAGTTGACGTTCATTCTTATCATTCACCTACATGTGCAACGTATGCTAGTAGCATATGTATATGCATAATAGCCATAACAGCCACTTCGCGTATCTAACATCCTAAAACCTACTTAGTTCAGGCTCTTATATACTCCACAGACAGTAATTTACTATAAAGATGATACTTAAATTATTTTAATTTACTTTTCAAAGATCATATACCACACTATGTGTAGCCTCTCATCATCATCACATCACTAAAAGTCCTGAACTTTATGCAAATGGATTTACCAGACATTTAATTGAGTTGAGATCTCATAAATACTTTCAGTATTCTAGCGTACATAAGTTTACTAATAGCTCAAACTTTATAATGCATGAAATTTCAAAACGTTTTTTTTTTTCAATTTTAATTTTCTTCGAATATCCATAATCCACAGACACACGTGATGACTTGGAACATCTGAATAATTGAAATTTTATATTACTCTCTCTTTAATCCGAGCTCGTATAATATTGATCTAAAAATTTTTATTCGTTTGTTATAGTAAAAAATATTGACTTTGATTTTGAAGAGTACTCAATTTATTATATTAAAATTCAAATTATATACATTTGCTGTGTTTTCAATGTAACCTTTTAAATTAATTACTCAAGTGACTCTTTAAGTATTGACAAACTTCACTTTTATCTTGAAGTGAATTTTTAAACTATATTATTTTTATATCTATAATTTTATTCAAAATATATAAATAAAGATAGTATCTTCTACTCATAACATATTATGATTATTCAGATCGATTAATTGCAAGACCAAGCGAGTTCGATTTTAACTAAATATTTTTTTTGCTTATCTTTCCAATTTCCATTAAATTTGTTTATTTATTTATTTTTTTATTCATCTATTCAATATTACAAAAAGCTTGAGAGCATGTAGAACTGATAAAACTAATTACGATTTTCTATCATGAAGGTTGATGAAATTTGTCATAATTTTTTTTTTTGTTACATATTATGAAATAAATCACTATTATTTTCAAGTCACCCAAGATTTATTTTTCGAATTTCATTTGCATCTTTATGTATCTAATAAACGGTTGATTTGATCTTTTATAAAACGCTTGGGACTTGAGGCAAAGAAAAACACTGAGACTTAATGCACTTAGACCTTATTTTTCCTAGACGTCGCAAATAAAAGTTTTTTAACAAAGAAATATTTTATTTTCTTTGAAATAACATCTCAGTTTTCTTTTTGTCAGTATTAAATCGTATGAAAGTAATTAGTGGAATTGAAAATTAAATTAAAGAGAAGCAAGAAACGTGAATTGATGGTCAACATCAATAAAAAAATGTCACTGATAAATTAACGGCAATTTTGGATTAACGCTAGTAATTCAATTCTTTTTTATTTATTTCATACCGACAATTTTATTTATTACCAGACTACCTGTCTTTAATTTTCGTTAGATAAAGTTTGTTACAAATGTCACGACATACATCGAATTTAATTACTTACCATACAAAACCCAACATAGTTTTTATTCCTCAATTTAATAAGAACTTTTCTAATCAAAAATCAATGATTACATCTTGTAAAAAAGACAGTATAATTTTCAATACTTTCTTTTGCATTCCGATTTTTTGCACAAATCATTTCCCGAGTATTTAAAATATTATGAAAGTAAACCGGTAATTCTGCGAACCTATTATAATAAAAACTTAAATCTTTCAAACAATTATAGACAGTTAAAGATCAAACAAGCCGTTTTTGTTAGTGATTTGCGATAGTTTTGTTAAAAACCCACTTCTATAGTACTTCATCAAATTTCAAGTACACAAAAAATAACTTCTAACGAATTAGCTTAACATGAAAGATACAAAAAAAAATTTAAAAATCCAAGTAACCGATATGATTGTTTATGATTTTCGGAAATTAAAAAAAATTTTATTGTAAATTTAAAAATTTAAAAAAAAATTTTAGAACGTATTTAGTGTGTGTGGTTGTAAAATATTTTACTTTTAATGAAATTCGTAAAATCTATTTACTAGGACTTTAAAAAAATTGAAATACACAATGACGCACACCAAGTACGTTCTAAAATTTTTTTTTAAACGTCCTAAAAGTTATTAAATTTTGCGGATATTAAAAAAAAAGAACCGTAGTTTCAATATGTTATAATGAATCAAAATGAAATATTTGATGCATAAAATTAGATAGCCATGTAATTGAACGAAATGTAAGTTCCGACACGAAAGATAATTTTAAAAAATGCGAATTGTAATAAAAGAAAATACATTTAAGCTCATGATCATATAATTTGTTCTTACTTTACGATCATTTAAACCGACCTGTCTATTATAAAATTCCGCTACTATATATTTTCTTGTCAAATAAAAACAACTCGCTTAATACCACATAAAAAAAATCATAAAACTCTAGATTATATTCTTGTGCACCTTGTAAATTTTTTTATTCTATTTCTCGTCGCATGGCTAAATAAATTTCCTTTAGAAGTCGGTATGATCTTTTTGGTTGGGTTTATTGAATTCTATTTTTTCATTGGTAAGATATAATGTAAAAGGTATTACACTCCTTGACTTATTAAGTATTAAATAATCAAATTCATTTGATCTTAAATTTTCACTACGCTTGCACTAAATATCGTGCTGATGTCCTTCAGAATAATACAAACAATGCTGGAAAATTAATCATTATAATTAACTCCTTATGTTCAGAAAGGTACTTAAAATACTCACTCGGAATTTATGAATGCTAAAACAAGTTGTAATAAAAATTAAGATGCTTTGTCAACGGAATTTTGAAATTTTTGATGGTGTAGATTTCAACAGTGTTTAAATAGATATATCAGTATTGATTTTACGTCGAATTGGTATATTGTGGAGATTAGTTAGCAGACTATGAGTTGGATGTTGAATCAGATTTCAAGCGTTAGAGTAAAATATTCATATGACTGACGGATTCAATTATAACATCATTTCTACATCCGCTAAAGTTGTAGTAAAATATTCACTATTAATTATTTACGAGGTAATTTATTATCTAACGTGCTTAAGTTAAAATTCAAAGTTTGGTTATTCTATTAACTAATTTTACATTATAATTCATAATTGTGAATTGAAATTACATTTAGAAAAATTCTCGGTAAAATTTTAGTACAAAATATTTTTGGTATAAAATAGATTTTAGTATAAAAACTCCGTACTTGGATGTTTTCCGGATTAAAATCCAGATTCATTCTGGAATCACTTCAAAATCACTCCGCTGAAAAAAAACTCCGGATTCACTCCGAACGCGGAGTGGTCAATGACTTTACTCCGGTATTCCAAGTGATGGTAGTGAATTTGAAGTAAATTTCACTCACAATTCACTTCCGATTCACTCCTAATTTTTTACAGTGTAGTAATCGGTATCGATTAAAAAAAATCCCAATAGGGTACTTTTGGTGGTATTACTGATATTAAATCAAGAAAGAAATCTAGGTTCCAGAATTTTTTTAACTAATTCGAGGCAAAGAAATTCTAAAAAATGATTTTCTTAATTGAAGGTTTTTCCTGTTGAATCAAGTTAATTTTCTTATCAGTGCCTATAGTATAAAAAAAATAATTATTCACTGTAAAATATTCTATAGTATTTTATTAACTCACATGATTTTACGATGTAGTGTTTCATTTATCATTTTTTAACCGGTTCAGATATTTTAAAAATAATACTAAATTTTAGAAGTGATTGATTATGATAATAACAATTTAAAAACAAAACTTATTTTTAATTAACCATTTCATTTTTATACCTGAAACTTAACAAGACGTACCTTAGTATAGGCGGAGCAATAATTTATCTTTGACATCATTTACATTCATATATAATGTCTCTTAATTCTCAATTAAAATGTATGATATGTTATAAATAACATTATATCCATTTGCACCACAGAAATTAATTCACTACTGCTAGAATGTCTATAATTCAAATTGAATAATTAATATAGAAATATTTCAAATTAATTGCATGCACAAAACTAAATTATTATACTTATTATTATAGATCTATTGAGTAGAATGACATGCAGAAATTTGGGCATTGGAGATTGGAGAAAGTGAATGAGTTGAATACGTGAGATTTGTTATAGTACAGATTGTTGAACGCATGAGGATCAAAGTGATCGATATAGACAGATAGTTTATTGAACGGTTGATAATAAATTAGACCATAGTGGTGCAATATATTGCCATGAATTCAGAATTTAGCGTAACGTGGTAATTGACAGTTCGCCGCGTGTGTGTCTCCCTGTAGAACGACAAGTCGAATGCATACATCGGAATGTTGAACAATACAAATAGCCATGTCCGTCGCCCGTCAATAAATCTGATTCACTGAAACGCGTGATATATATTTTACCTCGTTCACACAGATTTTATGAGCATTTTATTGTACTGTCAGTATTAAATTATTCCATACGCTCGTTTGCTGATTTTTCAATTTACAATTTTATTTCTTTAAAATTCATTCCCTCGTTGAATTTTACCTGGACTGTATCAAATATTTTTTATTGCTCAATTTTTTATGAGACTGTTCAAACTTTTTTTATTTTCGATTAAAAATACAATTTTTGAGTTTTTCGGTCTCAAAAATGTTATGTCAAAAGTCAATAAAAATTTTTTTAAATAAATATGACACTGAACCTTTTTTTGCTATAATTTAAAAACCAAATGACTAGTACTAAAAAGATATTTTTAAAAAATTGAATTCATAATTTTTTTTAATTTGCACTTTTGGATTTTTTTAAAAATAATACACTTGTTAATTTAATTCCTAAAAATAAATAAACAAAAGTTATTAAAATCGATTGAAAAAAAAAATTGATGAAGATTATTTATTCTATTTTAATCGGAAAATTAAAACAAATACTAAACCAAAAAAAAAGGGAGAAAAACGTTCATTACTTAAATTTTCCATTGACAGTAGAAACCAATCAATAAATTGGAGTGATTCTGACAGAAATTGAAAAAGCTGGTCTTCTCAAAAAAAAAATCAATGTCATAAATTATTCGATAAAATGAAAAAATGGTAATGTTTCAATTCTTTAGTCGGCAATAACTAACCAATCGATTTAAATGCAGTCCGGCATTTGATGCAGTCTTTCAGGCTAAAGAATAGGGTTTATTTTAACGTTGACCGGTAATACACATATTTATTGAAGAAAGGAAACACATTTTAAAAGAGCATGATGAAAAATAAATTCCAAATTGATTTTCCTGATTAGAACAAAATATCAAAGAAATTCATACATGCACACAGACATTTAATATCTGACAAAAACTCAACTTTTAAAAATTGAACGAAATATATTTTATACAATATCTTCTCGAATTTTAGAAAATTTACAATTTTCTTAGTTGAAAGTTTGAAATCTCTAACAATTTAGGACAACTTTTCTATATTTTAAAATAATGATAGTCTAAAAGTTTCGCTCCTTTAAGCATATAATTATTAATTTAGGATTAACGGACAATTAAAAATAAATTATCTAATTAATTAAATCGTATTAAGAAAATTAACGAATGATTAAAATAATTATGGTAATTCAAAAGTGTTAATAGAAAAAGTTTATTACTGTTTATTAAAAAATGAAATATTTTTGATAATTTACCTAATTAGCAGCATAATTAGCTGTCATAAATTCTTAAATATTTCGAGGAATATTCTTTTGTCTAGAGATAAAAAGGGACTAAAAAAAATAGTCAGGCGTTTTTTTGCCTGTTAAAAAGCCATTAAACGATCTCTTTGCTGACTAGCAAAAATTCAGAGCGTATCCAAGCTTTCACGGATTGTTGAAAAATCTGCGAATCATCTCATTAAATTTATTTTTTATCTCTCACAAATTAAATTATTCAAGAGTTAGTTTAATTAAAAACTATTAGCCACAAAATTTTAATTATAATACTCGATGAACATAAAAAAATACAAAGAAAAAATCATGAGTCTGTAGCTTAAATCAAATATAATGCATTACTGTCATAAATTAGATTTAAGCAATGAAACTTATACAAGTACATAACAGCTTCTACTAGCGTATATAAAACACAATCACAAGTTGTTTGGCTTAAATTTCTTCAACACTTTAATCAATTACGTCCCATTTATCTATTTCATTCAGCAATTTAGTTCTCCTCACAATGAAATACGTCGTTATATCTTATATATCTTACTTTTATCTGTTGAACACTTTCATCACTTGGCTTTTATTCTGCCAAGTAATTTACTACTTAGAAATATTGTAAAAATTTAATTACAGCTGAATAGATAACAATGTTCTAGTGATTTACGATAAGTGTTGACAGACAAGATCATCAATCAGTCATGTAAAAAGTTATATTTGTTTAATAAATTGAAGCAATATTTTGACAATAACAACTGACATATAACTGACATAACAAGATTAACAAGAGCTATACACATACGGGTATCAATGACCGCTACGATCTCTGTCCATTAGAGCTCACTATCAGATATTTGCTTTTCACTCATACTTGTCAGGTAACAAGAGCCCTCAGAAAAGCCGTATAGGAGAGCCGTATAATATTAACGACATAATTTTCATATAAAATTTTTTAATCAAGTTGTAAATAACACTCATGTAATTACCTTCGATTTAAATATTTTTATTTACTACATATGTATTAGTATATTTTTATTTAATTGAACATTTTTTTTTAATTTACTTACCTATTGAAAAAAAAAAAAAATAATAATTGAAGTTTAATCGAAATTTTTGTTTCTTAGAGTGAAATAAGAAAATTATAATTTAATTCAAACATAAAATAATATTGAATTCGTAAATACCTAAAACTTTTATTTTTAAAAATACCAAAAAATTTTTATTAAAAAAAATCATAAAATAGTTCATGATGTAAAATTTTTTAATTTTTTGTTAATATTTTAAATTTGTCAAATACTTGGTATTAAGTGTGTTGATGTTCCTTATTGATGAAATACTTAGTATTTAATTATTTCAATCATTAAAATTGAATAAACTTGTCTTGGAAATAAGAATTTTATTTTTATATTAATAATATTAAAGTTTATAAAAAGTCTCATGAAAAATCTAAATTGCGAAATTTTTTTTTTAATAATAATACACATCTCAGTTAGGTATAAAATATGAAAAATTAACTTTTTGAAACATAACAATTCCTCATTGAAATATCTGTAAAAATTAATAACGGTCTTTTTAAATGGGAAGATTTTATTCGATAAAAAGTTTTAGCATGAGGAATTGTTAATGAAAAATAATTGCATATCCTTAAATCTTTTTTATTTCTTAGCCAATATTCTAATATGCTAAACAAAACATATAATGATAGTAATGAGGATATTATAATTTACAAATTTAATATTAATTTGAGTCTATCAATAAGTATACTTCATCAGTTGTACATTTTCAATTTTTATCATTTCATTTTGTAACTTAAAACTTTTTTTAAATACTTACTTTAATTAAATTTCATTATAATCAAAAAAAATTGAAAATGATCATTCAAGGCACTGTTTTAAAAACTACCTTGACATTTATCAGAAATACAATAATTATTTTTGTTAAATTATTTAGTAAGTAATTATAATAATGTATTTCAACAACCTTAAGATATAGTCTTGAAAATAAAAATTTTGAAAAAAAAAATAAATATTCATTAATCATCACGAATAACATAAACAGCTTAATTGAATACAAACAACCTGCATTCACTCTGTGACTGCTGACAATTAAATATTATGAATAAAAAACTTGAGCTTCATGATTTTTCGATATTTTTAATCACAGTATGCATAATTTGTTAATTAAGTACTTCTGAAAAGGAGAGGCGGGCAATAGCCTAGTCGGCTCGGTACCCTCTTTTCGAAAGAGTGGGACCCGGGTTCGATCCCGGTACGCACCACTATTTTTCAGTGATTATAAATAAAAATATGTGCGTTACGTTGCCAGCTTCTGAAAGTGGCAGAGATAGCCGGGCGGCACACGTCTGACTTGGGTGATCACCCATTTAAGCAACAACTTGAATGGGTGACCACTCTAGTCGGTGTTGGATAGCGCGAGGGATCTCTGCACACTAGGAGAGGGGCCTAATGCTCCAGTGGTCGATAAAGAAGAGTTTCTTATCAATCACTCTAGACTTAGCCCATCTCTGACTGTACTATCATGGGTTTTCTCTGTGGTTTCCCCATGGTTCTGTTCCAACAGCCTGAGAGGTGAGGTTCAGGGTGAATACGGTACAGAAAGCACAAGTCGGTCCACAGCCGCAAAAATTAAAAGTAAAAATGAAGTGTCAGGTGGGACTTGCTGAGGTCCAATATGATAAATAGAAAAAGCGTAGAGCTAAGAGAAAAAGAGGAATCAGCCTTGTAAAAACCGAGAGGTGTTCAAGTAAAGCATAATAATATTAATACTTCTGAAAAGGTTTCAGAAAATAATATTGCTACGACAAGATCAGTTTAAAGTAATTTAATAAGTAAATGTTGTATAAAAAACGAATAGAACCAACAAACTATTCAAAGCTCCTCCAAAAACTTACCATAAAAAATTGACTATCACCAGAAAATACATTAAATTTAACTATCAAAATCTATTTTTAAATAAAAATATGTCTATTACAAAATATTCTTTATTATCTTCATTATTTAAGTGATAAATTGTCTATCGCCGAAAAAATATAAAACCGTGGAAAAGTACTAATTCAAGTTACAACTTTTTTGGTGGTACCAATTTGAATTCTATAAAAACTCATCTTATAATAAAGATATATCAGTCTAGATTTAACTTAAAAAAACCCCTATTATTAAACAAATACACCGGAGAACGTTTTTCTTATTCTTTTAATTAAATAGATAATTTGTACATTTATATATTGGATTTATCATTGTAAAAAATATAATACTCTTCTAAAGTTTTTATTGACATCATTTATTTATTCATTTCTTTCTTTTTCAGTACATTTTCGTGGTGATGGCTGTCCTAGGGTTAGAAGCAGGAGTTGGCATATTGGCTAGATTGCACGAAGAGCAAGTCGGCCCGGAGCTAAAGGATACTCTGAACCGCACTTTCCTGGAATATTACTCTGTGAGTTCTCGAGAAACCGCAGCAATTGACAGAATGCAGATTGAAGTAAGTATACGTACATAGAAATAGTTTTATCATATTGATTAATGTAATAAAATACCTTTACTTAAATATAATGAGTATATTTTTTATCAAATACTACAGGTTTTTTTATTAAATACTTGAAAGTATGAAAAAATTTACAAGAAAGAATTCTTCAGTATTTTTATTTCTTACTGAGAGAAATTTTTTAATAACACTTCTTAAGAATTCAGCAAACATCCTACTAAAAGAACAATTACACTTTTTTTTTGTCAAACACAGCATTTACTTTTTGGCCTTCCTCGTCTGTACAATCAATACTTTTATCCTTTAAAAATCAAATATAGCCATTTTTATCGAATATGTTCAAGAATTGCACACATGAAGTTATTAAATCACCAGATGTTGCCAACATTTTTTTTTCCATGATTTTGTCAATAAGTCACTGCTTATTGTTATTTTCTAACTGATTATACTTTATTAATAATTATTTACTTTTTGTGAATAGTTATAACTGTAACTACAGTTATAACTGTAAATACAAAGTCTATAAATAAAAATAAGTTATGGCGCGTGCCAAAAGAGATGAAGAACTTATGATTAAAAAGTTTTCGGGATATTCATTATAGTCAATTATTTCTCGAATTTTTTTTATCAATTTTACAAATTAGCTTGTTTATTTCACCTATCAAGTTTATATTCTTAAATACACTACCAACAGTTTTAACCCATTATATTTTGCTGTGCTACAGCTACTACACTGATAAAAAAATTGACTTGACTCAAGAGCCAAACTCTTGAACCAAGAATACCATTTTGAAGAAAATGATTTTCTTGAGTCAAGAAAATAAATTCTTGAGCTAAGAAATTATTCTTGGTCTAAGAAATTTTTCTTGAGTCGAGCCAATTTTTTTATCAGTGTAGTATTGCATTAAAAGGAATGTACGCACTTGATTTAAAAATAAAATATTCATGTAATATGTTCAAAACAAGAGACTGGCAAAATTGGGAGAGTTTTATTTTAAAACTTAATTTACTGATATGAATTGATGTACTGATTATTATTAGCGAATTTGAAACCAATAAAATTAATTGCGATTGTATCAACTATGCAATCGATCCCGCTATAATCAATTTCATAGAGCTTGAAATTCTTACAAGTTGAAATTATTAAGTGATAATAAGAGCAACACAAAAAAGAAAATCAAAGTAATAACTTTTCTCGAATTAACAAGTGAGAGTTGGATTTAGCGAGTATTGATCTTGCTGCAAATGTTTTCTTAAGGGGGGAAATACGTGTACAGGCTTAAAACGATTCAATTTTTTTTTTTTTTATAAATCGCTTGTAAAACTATTCAAAAATATAGATTGAAAATTTAAAGTCAAAATTTCCATTCGTTCAAAAGTTATAAGCGATTTATTAATTACTTTAATACTATTTTACATTAACTTTTTCTGTCACTTTTTTTTCAAACGCGTTTTTCTCGAAACGAGTTTTTTCAAAACTGTGTGCAGTCTAGCTCAAAGAGTTTTAAACCAATCATCTTGCGATATGGCTTATAATTTTCTTTATACAATCACCTTGAATATGAACCTCAATCGAAAGCGATATTTTTATTTAAACTATTTTTTTTTAATAGACTATGTATGAAAAAGTGATAAAAAATCACGACTTAATTTTACAGCCCTGTAAAAAATGGAAATTTTTACTTTTTTTTTGTGGAATTGAGGTTCATATGGAAGATACACATATAAATGAAGTAATTTTTCTGTGCCATTGATTTCAAATAAAAATTGTGGCTTCCATACTGCACACAGATTGCTAAATCGGATGACAACCTACGATGTGTATCAGCTGATATCTCCGCTATTTGTTAACTTATATTATTGTTTAATACGAAAAAATACTCATAAATATATGTATAAAATAACCTGATAGTTTCAATAAATAATATTAATTTCTTATACCTTAAAAAAATTAATGAAAATCAGCATGAAAACGGCCTTCTACACGTATTTCCCCCCTTAATTATTTGGTTTTTCTATCGAGTGTAACTTTCTGTTAGATGATAACTAATTTAATGTTAAATGAATTTATTCGTAAATTATTTATCTTTGAATTTTTCTATTTTTAATTGATTTATTTTTCAATAAGTTGATTTTTTAGTTAATCTGTGCTTAAATACATATATTTTTAAATATTAATATATTAATATTAATAATAAATATTTTAATACGATAGAAATAAAAAAATCGGGGTAAAAACAATAACTTCCCAATTTTTGACATTATTGATTTTCATAGTATATTTTGTCAATAGGATTTTAAGTATTGAAAGTATGAATTTAATTTGGTTTCATTCAATTATGCTTAATAAGGTAAAAGGCTCAGTTATTGATACTGGCCTAGTTGATTAACACTTGCAATTTTATTGTAATTAAAAAAATAAAATATTCTCAAAAATCCAATTATCTTAAAATTTATAATTCAAAAATTATATTTATTAATTTCTTAGAGTCGATTTGTTTTATTTAATTAAAATAAAACTGCAAGTGTCAATAACTAGTTCAGTGTCAATAACAGGGTCTTTTACCTTAATACGATAGAAAATGGTTAAAAATTTATGGGCATTTGACAAAATAAAAAAAAACTCATATTAGCAATTGATGACTTCCTAAAATCATTATCATTAAATTATCATCATTAGATCATTAAATTTTTAATTATTTTGTATAATTAAATAAAAATGATCAAGTAAAAATAATCCTATACAAAAAATTTTTTACATTAAATAATCAAAGCTTATAAATAGAAAACAAAATGAATTTTTAACTTCCCGCTAAGAAAATCGAAGATTTTCAAAAATCGGCAAGTTATTGTTTTCACCCCGATTTGCAAAAATCGAGTTTTCATCAGATCTCGACGTTTGAAGGTCATAAGAAGCTTCCCTGACTACTCTCGTGAGGTTGTCACGGTGTCTGTATGTGTGTGTGTGTGTGTGCGTGTGTGTGTGAAAGTATGTGAACCGCTTATAACTTTTGAACGGCTCATCCGATTTTCTCGCGGTTGGTGTCATTTGAAAGGGCTTGGCCAAACTTAGATTTTGAATATAATTTGGGCCGATTCAGATCAGTAGATTTTGAGAAATCTTAAAAAAACTAAGAAAAAAAATTTTTTCAAATATGGTTTTTTTTTGATGACTTTTAAACGGCTCTACCTATCAATTTCAAATACTAATCAGCTCTATACAATAAAAAACCACGTCGATCACCACCAAGCTGGTCGAAATCGGTTCGTTCGTTCGAGAGATATCGTGAACAGAAGAAAATTAAAAAAAGTGTTTTTTCGAAATTACTCTGAAATTTTTGGTTTGATCAATTAAAACCTGAAAATTCTTTATGAGGCTGATAAAACTGCGTCGAATGCCGCCAACTGCGTGAAAATCGGTTGATCCATTTAAAAGTTATTGCGGTTTGAAAATTCCAAAAGTAGTGTTCTATGAAACTTCTATCAGACTTTTGAGCCCAAAGAGCTCAAATGAATAGAAATACTATCTCTTTGAGCTCAGCAAGCTCAAAATATCACATAAATTATATTTTGAGCTCAAAAATCTCAAAAACGTCATAAGTACAATTTTAAGCGCCCAGGTATGGAATTAACGGGAAGTTGCAGGGATAGCCTTTAGGGTGAACTTTTACTAATTTTTTTATTTTTCTAATTTATGTCCCGCTTTTATATTGTTGTCCTGAACATCATTCATAATCACTAAAATTTCAAAAAAATTATTTTCATAGATCTACAAAACTATAATTTTTAAAATACATTAAATTTTACTCTTGGAACGGACAATATTAAATATTGCATATGATTACAGTTCAGATGCTGTGGAGCAAGAAGATTCGAGGATTGGTTAGCGAGCGAATGGTTCAAAGATGAACAAGTACAGCGTGATGGAAGTTTAGTACCTGATAGTTGTTGCAAAACACCCACACTACTCTGTGGAAGACGAGATCATCCATCTAATATTCAATACACGGTAAATTTATATGCGTCATAATAATAATAATATTACTCTTACTTTTACTTTTAATGCTTGAGACGATTATTTGTAAAATGAACACAAAGTAACAAAATTTGATATAATTATGCTTATTTAAATAATTACAGGGATGCATATACAAGTTTTTGGAGACGACAAAGGAACACCTGATTATCTTGGGAGCTGTCGGTCTCGGATTATCTGTTCTTGAAGTCTTCGGAATAATTCTTGGTTCCTGCCTTTATATAAAGTTACGGCATGATTTTGATGACTGAGAATTACTTTACTATGAAGACAACAATAACAGTCAAACCTGGTGCAGGTATGCACAACATCATGTTTGACAAGAAGCACCCGCGTAACGAAGAGATATCAATCTAACAGAAGACCGAGAAATATGAAGATAGTGACAGTTTCTCGAAAAACTAACAATGATATCTCATCCGTTACGTAAACGTCGGAGAATGAATACATCCGAATATGAATGATCGATTGCTAAACTAGTTGAACATGTTTTTATTGATATGACTATGTACTATGCTAACACGGTGTTCATAAAATTTATTATTACTATTAATATTAATGTGTAATAAATAAAAAAGGTGCTATCACCACTAAATTTACTCATCTGTACAAAGAAGACTATAATTTCTTTTCAACAGTGAAAACTTGATGAGTGAATTTAGTATGAAAATTGTAATTTAAAAAATAATCTCTATTTGTCCATGTAAAGTATTCGCTTCGAGAGCAATAGTACTAGTGTCAGAGGTAACAATTTTAAAGACTTCTCTCTGAAAAAATTACAGATAAATTTCGATAATATATGACTTCTGTCTGTAAAAAACGGAACTTTATGAGTGATTAAAGATTAAGGCAGAAACTAATAAATAAATACACTATTAAAATATGTGTTTTAGTTCAGATCGGAGCGAATTGACTTGAATTTTCATGACGGGAAATTAAAAGAGCTCGGAGCTTAAAATAGTCGCATTAAATTTGTATAAATATCCACGAAATTGTGTTCTGTTTATAACTAACGATTAATAATTAGAAAAAAAAAATAAATTGAAATTAAATTATTATATACTGTAAATTAGGAAGGAAATTAAATAGTAGTTTGTAAAATAGCTTTGTTAGTTAAATATAGAATTTATAATCTATGAAAAATTATTGATGCATAATCTATACAGAACACGAAGAATAATGCGATTGAACTTTTAATTCATATGAATACAAAGAAAAGATGATAGATTTTGCGGTTAGTATTTTTTAAAAAATTATGTTTTATCAAGTATAAAAATGAATTTTGAATTTTATGTTTGGAATAAATGGAAAAAATATAAATACTCATGAAAAAATTTAGTGGAATCACATCGAGATCTTTAATTTACTGAATCGAACATCACAAAGTAAATGTATCGAAAATAAAAGATAAATGATGATAAGTAATTATATTGCTCTAGTTGGTAAAAAAAGTGAATATGTTTTTTGCTGTCGGCTAGTTTGAAAACAAGCAAAATATTTTTTCAAACACTATATTAAAATCTTACGATTTATTCCTTAGTATAGCATGTATTATAAAATCGCAATCATATTTATTTATTATATAAAATAATACTCGTATTTATATCTAATATAAAAAAGCTTTATCGTAAACCAAACGTAATTAACGAAAAATCAGTGAGTTACATTCTATTTGTATGATATTTATAAAATATTTGAATTTGGAGGACCATTAAAAAGGGTACATGGATTCTCTAATAATGAATAATAAGAATAATAAATGGTTTTTTATAACCATAATAATTGACGTAAAAAAAAAAATAATAATGTATATATTAATACAGCCGACCGATCAGTGCCTTGATAAAGAAAAATGAATTAAGATAAATTATTTGTTATTTATTAGATTATTTTTATTAAAAAATTATAACACTCATACAAATTTACTGTAAAAAAGTTGGCTTTTTAAATTTTAAATTTATATAAAAATATAAGTTGCACTTTTAATAATACGTAAATTTTTTTCATACAATGTAGCTGGATAATAATATACGTTAGTTATTAATTTGTCTCAATACAAAACAGTATTTCTTTGAATAATATTTTTTAGTAAGTTCTTTTTACAGCTTTAATGAGGCTTTTTATGAATAAATTTTGAAATATTTCTATGTATTTTTAGTCATAACAATAACTACAACTTTTACAAAAAAAAAAAAAGAAATAACTATTGTTGTTTAAAACTTTTAATATCGTAAATTTTTTATGACATTTATTGTTTTATATTTATGGTAATAATTATATTTACGTGATAATAATAATTATTTCTCCATTATGTTGTTATACATTAAATGCATATTAAAAAATATTGTACATATCAAACGATATTCTATTATAAATAAATAAAGCACTGTAATAGGTGCATAATGCTGATTTCAAGTTTATTTTATTTTACTTTAGTGTTCAAAGATAATTTTTTGAATATTTCTTTTTATTTTAAGATTATATCTATATAAATGTGGTTGAACTAGTGGTTGAACTGAAATTCGACTTTAAGTATACTGCGGTAAGAGAGAAGAATTTTTCGATTTCTCACCAGTCACAGTCAGTCAAATGATAATTACGAGAAACTTAAAAAGTAATCGACGTTTTTGACAAAGAGACGTTGTTAATTAGTTATTCTTTTATATTATAATATAAATCTTACCATAGTATAAGTTTCAGTTACATAATTATAGCTTATAATTGATGGAATTCCAGAGTCAAATGTCCCACCAGTCACTGTGGAATACCCCTTATCAGTATTACTTATCATAACTACTTATTTTTGCAAATTTTTACATTTTAGATTTGAATAATTCCTTTTAAAAGACCAATGAGTTCACTCATACTTTCGCTTGTGTATGTGTCCACAAGCTAGAGAGTTATGTGTGTACTATTGAAGGGTTTTTTTGGCTCGAAATTTTCTACCTGGAAGATCCTCTTATTTACTACAGACATACAGTAAACTTTTCTTATATTTGACTCTCCACATTCCTTTCTCAATCCTTTCCTACCAATTATCCTGTTACGTGAATGTGGAACGCTTCACGTAATAATTACCGTAACTCCTATTCTTTCCCGCTTCACAGCATTATTTATAAATATAAATTATACTCGTATAAATTTATACTCGTCCTTTTTCAACACCTATATAAAACAATTAAATATAAAGAGTTTCCATTATAATCACCAATGTGTTTTGTCTATATAATATTTCAAAAGAATATTAATTATTATGTTTAGTCTCCAGTTTAGTCTCTATTTGGACATCTGGAGGAATTTTTTGTTTTTTCCTGTATTTTTTGTAGTAAAAATATGAACAATTATTGTATACATCTGTGAACTATAAAATTCTTAATATTTAGAACTAAGCGAGACGAGACGAGATAACTAGTAACGAGACGAGACCGAGACTCGAACGAGACTTAATTTTTTCGGAATTGACGAGACCGGTAAAATGATGGTTTGCATCGACACTTATTTTGTATACAATGTGTATCTATTGGTGAACAATCATGATCATTGTTGCAATATCCATCTATTAATGACAGACACACACCATTTTTGGAAATACTGTTTTCTCGGCAAGTACAAGTATTATTTTCTGAACACATTGCACGATTTATGTCGTAGCAGTCTTTATCTTCTTGACATGATAACTTCAAAAAAACTAAAATATAAAAAAAAAGATAATTCTGCGAAATTGTCGTAGAAAAATAATTAATTATTTATTGTACTGGAATTAAAAGACATCTGCGACAAAAATAAAATAGTATAATTTTAAGTACTTACTTGTCGTACATTCTCCATCAGATATTGGTTTAAAATTATGCTTGCGTTCGCAAAAACCGTTTAAACAGATAGAATTAAATGGCAAACAATCACTATCTGTGTCACAATTTCCGCCTATAATGGGCTGACATAAACCGTCTCGTGTAATATAATTTTTATCGCAAGTGCATTTTTGACTGTCTTTAGAACAGACTGAGTAATTTTCATAACAATCATAGTCTTCATAACATTTTATATCTAAGCCAGCTAAAAAAAATTAATAAAAAATATTAACATATTCTTCAAGCTTAATTTTTTAGATATAATATGAATTCCGTAAAAAAAAAAAATAACTTTTACACTGAGAGAAAAAATTTTTTTTTAGAAAAATTAGTATTGTTGTGACAAAAAATTAATTTGTTAAAAATATTCAAAATTTCGTATCTTAGGTGAATAAATCAAAATTTTTCTCACAATGCCTTTCTTGTTGAAAAAAAGTTTTTTAGATTTGGGAAAAAACAATTTTGTATAAACATTCGCAAGTCTATCTAAAATTATTTTTTAACTTCCAGCTAAGAATATCAATAATTTTCTAAAAGTCGGGAAGTTTTCATCCCGATATTCAAAAATTGAGTTTTCAAATCTCCACGTTTTCAAGTCCTAGTAAACAATTCTTTTCCTACGAGGATATATATATATATATATATATATATATATATATATATATATATATATATGTGTGTGTGTGTGTGTGTTTTTTTTTTTTTTTTTTTTTTGTAGGGGGGGGAATCCTTTTTACGGATTCTAGGCATAGCTGTTTGGCCTGGATATGTGGCGACTCGACGCAGCGTCATACTAGCTCGACACTAACGCCCCTACCCACTAAACCCTAAACCCCTTTTCCTTCTTTCCTCTAATCCCTCATGGAAACCGCCGTCAGGCATTACTTCGTGAAGGGAGGATCTAGCTACTGCTCTTCCTTCTGGTGGCTAAGGTGTTAACTATCTTCCTTCTATCTTCTGCTATTTGCTCTTTTTCTTTCGGTGGAACGCAAGTCTTTAAGGACTTCTGTTGCAAACGTGTTGGTAGCGTTCCAGGCAGCTTCTGATGACAACATTGCTTCTACTAGTGAATCTGGTTGCATTCTCTGGTTCAGGATCCTCTCCAGTTCTTCACGCTGTGGATCGAAACGAGGACATACAAAGAAGACGTGCTCCGCGTCTTCAGCAGCTCCTGGGCAGGACGGGCACCCCGAAGAGTCATCGTGCTTAAAGCGGTGTAGATACTCTCGAAAACACCCATGTCCCGACAACATCTGCGTAAGATAGTAATTGACCTCACCGTGATTCCGGTTAAGCCAAATGTCGACCCGAGGTATGAGACGGTGCGTCCACCTACCCTTCTCTGCAGCATCCCATTGTAGTTGCCATCGGCCTATGCTCTTTGCCGTTCTTCAATTCTAAGTTCTTCCGGGCTCAGTGCAGTTGACCTTTTTCGTTGGTAAAGGGCCCGTCTTTCCTCTGCTAGAACTCTAAGAGGTAGGGTTCCAGCAATGACGCACACTGCTTCTTCTGATAGAGTGCGGAAGGCACTAGCTACTCGTAGGGCACTCTGTCGGTATATTGGTCCAGCTTTTCTCCATGATTCTTGGGTTTCCAGTGCATCAGCCCAAATGGATATTCCGTAAGTGAGCACTGATGTGACTACTGATGACAATAGTAGCCTCCTGCTCTGCATTGGGCCTCCGATGTTAGGCATCAGCCGTGCGAGACTAGCCCTCACTACTGACGCTTTGGCACTGACATGTTCCACCTGCTGTTTGAAGTTGAGTCGTGCATCCAGCATCACTCCCAGATAACGGATAAATGGTTGTGATGTGATTTCTCGGTCACTGACATTAATCTTAATTGTTTCAACTTCTTTTCGGCTGGTAATAAGCACTGCTTCGGTCTTCTGCTTGGCCAGTTGTAGGTTCACTGTATCCATCCACTGGTTGATCTTCTCAAAAGTGATGTCAAACAGATGTTGAATCTCGTCGAGGTGTTTGGCGACGATCACTGCGGCAACATCATCCGCATACGCTACCAGTTTGACACATCTTGGAAGCTTCAGTCTCAGGAGCCCGTCATACATGATATTCCACAGAAGTGGACCAAGAACAGAGCCCTGTGGCACACCACCGGTTATATCATACTCTTTTGGACCATTCTTTGTATCGTATTTCAGCACTCTATCTGTAAAATAGCTAATCACTAGTCTGCGAAGATATGTTGGCACGTTCTTCTCGTCGAGAGCTTGCATGATGCAGTCCCAATTAGCGGAATTGAAAGCATTTTTGATGTCCAAGGCAGCCACCAGGCAGTACTTCTTCGTTCCACCCTTCCATCTAGTTCCTGCGATTGCCTCTTTGGCCGTATTAACAACCAGGTTGATCGCGTCCAGGGTTGATCGTCCTTTCCGGAATCCATACTGGTTGTCTGCCAAGAGTGGGTCGACTACTGCATCTATTCGCTGATGGATGATACGCTCAAATATCTTACCCGCCGTATCTAGCATGCAGAGTGGTCGGTAAGATGACGGTTCTTCTGGCGGTTTCTTTCCTTTAGGTAAAAGTACTAACCGTTGCTGTTTCCACTTACGAGGAAAAGTCCCCTCCTTGAGACATGCGTTGTAAGCGTCTAGAAATAATGTTGGTGCTGCCTTTATGATGGTTTTCAAGGCTATATTAGGGATTCCGTCCAATCCCGGCGCTTTATTATTTCCTACCCGATTACAGGCCTCCAACAATTCTTCTTCAGTGACAGGTGGAATGTCGTCCAGTTCATCTTGCGTTGACTGATAATTGAGACTGTGTTGCTGTGGAAACAGCGCAGTGACGATTTTCTGAAGGAGTTGGGGACACGTAGGTGACGGCATTTGTTGTTTCTTCAGGTGCGTCATGACCACCTTATACGGCCGACCCCACACGTCTTTGTCGACCTCGTATATGAGCTCTTTCCAGCATCTTCTTTTGCTCTCTTTTATGGCCTTATTAAGTTCACGACGAGCTTTTTTGTACTCTGCGATCAGCACTGCAGAGTAAGGTCGTTGATAGCCACGCTGTGATATTCTTCTCTTTCGATGACACTCTTTACGGAGGTTGCTGATATGATCATTCCACCAGTGTACCGCAGGTCTTGAATTTCTAACACGTTTGCGAGGCATACTGGCATCACAAGCTTGTGTTACTCGCATCATCAGAGCCTTAGTATGTTCTTCTGCACATCCAGTCTCTATCGGATCACTATCGAGGGCTATTAGCAATACTTCTGGGTCAAGAGATTTCACCTTCCAACCGACGGTGTTAAATTGCTTGATAGGCCCCCGGAGGTTCTGGTCGTTTGACGTTTCCCAGAGTATCGCATGATGGTCACTGGCAGTGTAGATGTCCAGTACCTTCCAGTTAGTGTTACCTTTAGCAAGGCTGGTACTGACAAAAGTGACGTCTACAATCGAGCTTGCGTCACCTTTGGTGTAGGTCGGCGTGTCACCACTGTTGAGCAAGACTACATCTAGTGTAGAAAGAGCTTCTAGCAGCTCTCTTCCTCGTGCATTAGTCTGCTTACTGCCCCAGTCCACTGCCCAGGCGTTAAAGTCCCCGGCTATCGCCACTGGATGATGTTGCTTCGCGTCCTCGGTCAGTCGATCCAAGAAGTCAGTAAACTCAGCAATTGAGAGGCTAGGTGGTGCGTAGCAGCTGTAAAAACGGATGCCATCTACTGATGCTGCTACAAAGCCAGCACTGCCATTGGTAGCTACACTCTGGAAAGGGAGCTTACCACAAGCCCAGATCACAGCTTTCGTGGTGATATCCGTCTCCCAAGGTTGTCCAGCTAAATGTTTATATGGCTCCGATAAAAGCACAACGTCGAGCTTTAATTCCCGTACTGTCTGCATAAGCAGGTCATGCGCAGCTTCGCAGTGATTGATGTTAAGCTGCAGTATCCTCATGTTCGTTTATTTGTCAGTTTCTGGAGTGCTTCTTGGAAGACTGGACATCGGCCAGAACCAGACCGGTGAGCAGTGTCCTGAGAGCCAGGTTTTTCCGCACATAACGCACATTTCACTTTATTTTGGCATTGAGCAGCTTGATGACCTGTTTGCCCACATTTGATGCAAAGCCCAGATCGGTCGACTTCGCTTTTACATTGAGCAGTAGTGTGCCCAAAGTGCCAGCACTTATAGCATCGTAATGGTGTCTTAATTGCTCTGACACGGCAATTTACCCAGCCAATCCTTATTTTGCCTGTCTTTCCAAGTATCTTCTGCACTATTGCTGCTGGCAATCGTACCGAAGCAGTTTGAGTACCTCTGTAGGCCGGACGAATTTTAATGACATCTTCAGGTATTTCGTAGTCATTTCCAGCTGCCTCTTGTAAGGCCTTCCGGACATCGTCTTTAGTTGTTTCATCGTCAATGTCCCGGATTTCAAGCTGTTCCTCTGGGCCTTTACAGATGACTTGCGCTTCTTCTTTAAGGATGCTCTTGATGGTCTTCAGCAAAGCTTGTCCTTTGTCTGCGGTCTTTCTGGAAAGCGTAATGAGCATATTCCCATCATTCGTCTTTTGAACCTTGTCAACGACGTCACGGGTCTGATCTGGTGGGACATCTTTTTAATCCGACGCAGTATCTCGGCATATTTTGCCTTCTCAACGGGTCGAATAATTAAGGCATCTGGTTTGGTGAATTTTCGCGGTTTTTCCCGCTTAGGCTCCGGCCGAGATTTGTTCTCCGGTTGTTTTGGTAACCGCTCTCTCGCTTGCTCCTTCTTCTCCTTCTTGGATTGGACCTTCTGCCATTCAGTCACCTCTTTTTTTTCGGCGTTCTGCACTGCCGTGTTTTTCGGAGGGCTTGGTTTCAGGTCCTTTTTCTTCACAACTTGGCAGATCGTTGGGTCGGGAGAAGATCGATCTTTTCTCTTAGTTGACTTGCTGCTAGTTCTGATTCTGTCTTCCGCGACTGATTCACCGTCACCTTCGGCTCCAGTGTCCATTGCTTCTTCATTGACGATAGTTGCTTGAATGCTTCTCTCCGGTGTAGTGCGAGAAGTGCGTCGTACTGTTAAACACCATTCTTCATCAAGTTTCTTGAATCTCTGGAGGGCATTGGCTACGCTGGTCGTCTTGGTCTTAATCTCCTTGTGGATATTGACCTTAGATTGGATGAAGTCATTTAGCTCACTGGTCAGCTTTTCAAGGCGTTCAAACGCTTGCGACCGCTTCATTTCAGCGCTTGCTTCAATCGCTGCTTGTTGGGCATGAGGCCCGTTTTCACTATTGTTGTTTTCCTGAATTTTACTCATACTTTTAAATTCACCAGCGCATCGTACGGAGTGGAGCGGGTTGTCATAACTAGGAACGGGTGTACCCTCGGAGATAGTACTCCTACCCCAGTTCCCTGAGGCCTAGCCGACACTTAGCCAGCCCCGGAATACACGGACGGACTAGACTCGCTCGGAGCGGTGAAGATTCCGATCTCTAACACTCACTGCGTACTTCCTGATCAAGGCCCGAAGTGGCTGGCTCCTGATCCACTGCTGCAACTTACACCTCGGCAGAGCAAGCTCACATCAGCCGTGGCCTGCATCGTCGGAAACTACGACACGAGGTTCCGGTCACTCCCAGTGGGTCACAGCAGAGAACGATCGTCTTGTTAGGTCAGTTAGTGCGACCAACCCATTAAAGGGAAGTTTTGTCCACGGGAGCGTATTTTGTTTGGTTATTTTGCTTGGCTCCTACCCGCTGTACCTCATCAACTAAGAGATTAAGTGTCATCCAAGGACAGCGAGCGTTCTCCCATCCGCTCGGGGAGACGCGCCCGGTAGCAGTATCTCTTCTGCCCCGAGTGTGTGTGTGTGTGTGTGTGTGTGTGTGTGTGTGTGTGTGTGTGTGTGTGTGTAACATAAATATACAGTCTCATAAATATTAAATAACTTTAACGAATTTGGCGGCGTTGGAAAGGGCTTCACCAAACGTAGATTTTTTATACTATTTCAACTGATTCAGATCAGTGGATTTTGAGAAATCTCAAAGATAAAATTTTTGAAAAAACTTTTTTTTGGAATAACTTTTAAACAGATATAACGATTAATTTGAAAATCTAATCAGCTCTTAAACTAAAAAAATGACGTTGATTGCTGCAAACCGTATCAAAATCAGTTGACGTGTTGAAGAGAAACCGTCAAAGGGAAAATTCGAAAAAAGTGTTTTTTGTACATAACTTTGAAATTTCTTCTCGAATTGTTTTTGATATAAGAAAACATATATTAGAGCTTAAAAAACTACGTCGAACGCCGTCGACAAAACTTCGGAGTAAATAGTTTCTCAAGCGTGTCGTACATAGCGGGACGTTCCACGGATGGCCTGCATGGTCAACTGTTTTCCAGATTTTTTTAATGACTTTTAATAAATTTAATGCATTTAAGTACATAAAAAAATACGCAATGCTTATTGAACATACCCTGGTTTATGCAATAATGTCCTGATAACGATTCTATTATGGTGCATTCGTGATTTTCTCCACAACACGGGGTAAGATGACCAGGATCACACTGTTAAAAAAAAGAAATTATAACATATAAATAGATATATAATTTTATTGTTTACGAACCTCAATAAATGAAAAAAAATGTTCACAATTACAAGTTTTGCAATAAAAATTAATTTGCTTATTAAATACTTACCAATTCGAGATAATATCTACACTCGTAATCTGAACTGTTTTTTCGGGTTGTTCCTATATAAGCATGTACTAGTGAAACTCCAATGATGGTTATAAATAAGAATTTAAGTAACATTGTTTTCTTTTCTGACATAGAATCATATTTTAATAAATGGAAAATAATTATTAAATAATTGAAAATTGTCTATCATTTATCATTATCATCCTATATTTACCCTAGTCACAGAAATTAACATATTCAAAAAATTCCAAATTCTTCGCTGTAACTCAAAGAAAAATAAAAATAAAAATAGCCGTACAAAAAATTTTAAAAAAGCAAATAGGAGTATTGAGTTTTTAGATTTTGCCTCCACTGCTCTAAAAATTTAAAGTTGCAAAACGAATAAAAGATAAAAAAAAAGTACTCTTAACGTGATTTCTCGCCAAAGTCAATCATTGTACATTCAAAAACGCAGCACCTTTACACTGTCAGGGTTTTCCGAGAAATTTTGACGTTGAACAATTACCGAAGATATTCCGTGTTCATTCATATGCAAATTTTTACATTTTTTTCAGTCGACATTTTCGAAAATAATTTTTTCATCAAAAACCACTAACAGTGCCTCATTGGAGATATTTGGCCGTTTTTAAAACCCTTATACTTCCATAGCCTGTTCGATTATTATTTCTCAAGATATTGATTGTCAAAGTCCAGAGGGACTTTTTTGATTTAATCAGCGATAATTCCGCATCAAGTCATCATACAGATTTTATGATTAAAAAAAAAATTAAGGGTATTAAATCTCCTAAAAGAGCGTTATAGTGAAATCATAAAAAAATTTCTTGAAGTCCGTAGACCGTTTGTAAGACAAGAAAAAATTTTAATAATTTTTTATTTTAAGGTAGTACTACCGGTTTTAGAATTGACATTCAGAATTTAATGAAATTTGGCATATTGGTACTTTATAATATCATAATTAAGCAGTAAAATTTTTGGAAGCCTGGCAAGTCCTGAAAAAAAGATATTAATATCTACATATTTTTGCTTTTACCATTGATTCTTATGGGGAATCACATGGAGAAAATAACATCTAGAACATATTTAATAACAATCAGTATGGTTTCCAAGAATATGAGAATATTTATTAATAACAAACATTCAAAATTTATCTCTGTCTCTCTTTCTCCAACATGATTTAGTATAGGGAAATCTACTACGTTAATCAAATAAGGTTGTTTTGGGATTTGACTCTCGTAGTAACGGTAGTTACTACCTTAACATCGTGCGTGTTGAAAATTTTTACCATGTTTGTTAAAAACTATAGACACTCAACGCTATTATTTACTTCTTTCAGTTTTGTTGCACGACCATTTTTTTCCAAGTTATAGCCAATTGAAAATTACCCAATAATTTGGAGTTTTTTAGTAGATTTCATAAAAATCTAACTTCTCATGATGATAGCGTCAACAATTCTTAAGTGATCCTAATGAAACTCAACATACTTATTTTACAGACGATAACAAAGGTCAAGTTCAAATATGAACTCAATCGATCAATTAGTTTAGAAATTACAGCATTTAAAAATTTTGAAAATTTCATACTCTCACTACTTCTTCTTCAAATAACTTTTGAACGCGTCGAGATATTCGATTTTTGTAAAATGCATCTGAAAGCTGAGAAGTTAAGCTTCAATTTACATGTTTTTCTAAATCAAAAAATATCCATTTTAGAATAATTTTTCAGAAATTTTACTCTTGCAGTCATTTTGTCCATAGAAATGAAATAAAGTTAAATCTAATTCAATTTCGAATACCGAATGGTCTTATTCAATATCTTTTTATTTTCGTGACTAGTGTATATAAACCAAAAGCTGACCTCACAATACTATAATTTCGAGCTTACCTTACCACTCACAAATTCAGCAATTATAATTTTTAATTCTGTTACATGAAATAGTTCTTACGTACTCTGCTACTTCAGATTCAACTTTCAATTACAAATTATTTGTTAACTGTAAGATATTTTTAGTGTAATAAATAAATCATTTAAGTAACGGGCTCATTTTATCGCAATAACTTTCAATTAACTTTTAATGATTTAAAAAAAAAAAAAAAAACCCGATAAGTTTAATGATTTATTAGAAAAATTTCTTTTATGTCTGACACCTGTGTAACTAAAAATTAAAAAATAAAATCAATAAATATTTTGAACAAAAATTTAATTTATAGATTTACTGACTTATTTTAAGTAAGGGAAGAAATATTTTAAGCGTATTTTATTAAATATATGCAAACTTTGATCTGTAATCTTCATCGAATTTATGAGGCCTATGTATTTATTATTAATAAAACTATAATTAAATTATGATTCTCCATACAGTTTAGAAATAAGTTGGCCCAGTCGTTTATTGTTAGAAGTTGATCGAAATATTGACTAACAACAAATATCTATACCTCCGAATTAAAACATATCATTAACTAAGAATAATAATAATCTATATTATTAAGAGAATAAGCAAAATTTTGTGGCCAGTGTATTTATATGATAAAATAGGTTTTTATGGTTAAATTTGGTATTGCTAAAAAAGTCTTGACATGAAGTTGTGCCTTTTTATGGTTTTATATCATTCTCACCAATAGTCAATTTATTATGATAAGTATTTAGGCTGTATTCGAAAATACTCTATGTATCTCTAGATACATAATTAAGAAATGACCTTGTATCTTGTGAACTATTGACATTTTTAAAGATATAAGCTCATCCCGACATTACACTCATCAAGACCTTTCATTTGAGTACCCACATCAATTTTTCATATATTTTATATACTTATATATATTATATATATGTATTAGGGTGTGCCAAAATGTAACTTCCGTGGAGAACCTTTTAAAATTGGAATTTTGAGTTCCACTTTTAACAGCAGCTGTGTTTGGGCATTTCCTGAGATATTTCGGGTTGAGAGAATTCATTTGATTATTTATAGGATTTTTAACAGGAGATTTAATTAGGCACTTCCGGCCAAATTTTGAATTTTCACCGGAAATACCCAAACTAAGCTTCTGTTAAAAAATTCTATGGAAATCAAATACATTGTCTCACACCAAAATATATCAGGAAATGCCCAAACGCAGCCCCTGTTAAAAGCGGAACTAAAAATTCCAATTTTAAAAGGTTCTCCACAGAAGTTACATTTTGGCACACCCTAATATGTATAAATGAAAAATATATCAAAATGCATGTGGGTACTCAATCGAAAGCTCTTGATGAGTGTAACATCGGGATGAGCTTATTATACCTTTAAAAATGTCAATAGTTAAGAAAGTACAGAGCAATTTAACATAATTAAGAAATGACCTCGTATCTTGTGAACTATTGACATTTTTTAGTTATTTATGTACCTTGGGCGAGCCACGCGCAAATACAGTCGAGGTGATAAATATTTTCAGCAGGGATAGTATAAGGCTGAGGCCCGACAGGGCCAAGGCTTTATATTCCTGCTGCAAATAATTATCATCTCGACCGTATTTGCGCGTGACTTGCCCATGGTGCTTAAAAAATTTTTCGTCCTACGGCGGACGTATGCGGGTTTTAACTTGCAGGGGATATTCAATTTATAAATAAATAGCGTACGACGCCGTAACCCTCTAATCCTCTAAATAAAAACACATGAAAGTCTTGAAGTTAGTCAAAGGTGCATTTTTTAATTTAAAATGACAGTCTAAACGTAAGCTACTCGGCTGTATAGAGATTGGTGATGCTTGAGTGACATTGTCCTCGACTGTATAAAGTTCTATACAGCCCAGTAGATACTGGCACGTACGCGTATTATTTACAAATTGAGTGTCGTCTGCGCGTAAAAACCCCCATACGTCCGCCTAGGACGAAAAAAGATTTTCAGCCTTATACTATCCCTGCTGAAAATATTTATCGCGACCGTATTGGCGCGTGGCTCGCCCAAGGTACATAATTAACTAATAAGGTCATCCTGATGTTACACTCATCAAGACCTTTCATTTGAGTATCCACATCAATTCTTCATATATTTTATATATTTATATGTACTACATATATGTATATATGAAAAATATATCAAAATGCATGTGGGTACTCAAATGAAAGCTCTTGATGAGTGTAACATCGGGATGAGCTTATATCTTTATAAACCTCAATAGTTAAGAAATTACAGTGCAATTTAACAAAAGTCATTATTTATTAAAGCAAAATTTTATTTATTTATAGTTCACAAGTAACGGCAGTCATGTAGTGACTGCAAGGTTGCTAGTTTGGTATTAAAAGAATAGTACGCTAATTTTTCAATTTTATATTTTTTTTTATTAATATTGTCCAGCAATTTATGCGATGTTTGTTTTCCGTAATTACAATGTTTATTCAATAGTATAATGTTTATAAAGTTAAATGATTAAAAAATTTCCATTAACAAATAAAATAATTACAATTAATTGTTAATGATTAGTATGTACTATTAATTACTCCAATTTGATGTTCCATCTAAGAAATTACTATTAATTAATAAAAAAATATTAGATTGAGAACTATTAAACTGTTCAAGTAGAAACATTACTAACAAAAATATATAAAATCCTTTTTCTAATATCCTACAATAGTAAAATCTATTTAAATTAATACATACTTATTTAATATCAAACAAGTAAAGACCGATGTGCATAATAATATAATTGATTATTCAATAATGTGCACAAATCGAATTTTTATGTTACTTGGCATTAATTTATTAATATCTAAAAATTGATCTATCGTTTAATTCTAAGTACTCCATTTAAATAATGAAGTTTTTATTCCGATTCATTATAAAAAAACCTATTCACCTCTTATCATTAAAATTTTATAAGAATGTAATTTCTCAATACAAATTACCTTACTTGAGAATTTCAAATATTGTTAACTAAAATTCATGAACCAAATTCTTCTGTATTAGGCTCAATTGGTTTAAATTCATAAGATCCTCGACCATCCATTAACAAGTAATACTAAAACAAAAGTAATAATACGTAAATGAAATTATTGTGACTTTAATTCAATTGCAATTGTAATTAGGAATGATTACAAAAATTTTTTTACCTCATGATGTTTCCACAGCGAACGTCTATGAGACACAGTGAACAATGAAATGTTTGCTTGTCGACAATAAGAGTACATCGAATCTTCAACATCTACGCTTACTGCACTCGTACATTCATCTAAGATTGCGAATTGTGGCTTGTGATAAAATAACCTGGCCATCTAAAAATATCATAAAAATTGCAATTATTTTTGTTTCGATTATGGTTATCACAACTTTTTATTAAGGTAGTTGAGGCCTGTAAGGCATATTTTAAGAAAATTATGAAATTTTTTTTATCGAAAGATAAATGTATTAATAATTCATCACCAAAATTTCAGATCAATCCACCAAACCGTAGAGATAGAGAAATGGTAAAGTTAGTATGAAATTATTTGCATCACTCGAGTGGTACGGAAAATTTCATATCAACTTTACCATCACTCTATACTTCTACGTGTAAAACATGCAATTTCGAAAATTTATTACTCAAAAACGGTGTGGTGAATTAATCTGAAATTTTGGTGATAAATTATTAATCTATTAAGAATTCACCACCAAAATATTATTATTAATATATTAATATAATAGTTGTTACTCACCCGCTCCGCTGAGCGCTTTATAAAATTGCATTTTTAGATCTAGACTTGAAATTTAATTAGAATATTGTTTTGACTTGCACAGATTCCCAATTCTATCGAATTGGCATGCACCTTTTATCCATGTAATTATTCTAGCTAATATTCATTGTAACTTTTAATGTGCAATCATTATAACATTTCCGTGTCTTTCTTACACAAATGAATAATAATTGATATGAAAAAAAAAATTTTGTAATGAGCATTGAAAGTTTCAGTTAAAGAAATTGCAGGTCTCATAAGTGAAGAAATCTGCCTAGTATATAAACATAACCAATAGAATTGAAAAATTTATTTTAAACAAATGACCATCGAATAGAATAAATTTAGTTACAATAAAAATTCATTATTTCTAAGTCAAAAGAATACAGGTTCCGGATAAGTAATCACCACCATATCATATACTAAAACCTTCTCCGAAACACGCTGCATCTTATGGTATAAGTATTATTCCGATCGGTTCAGTGGTTTTTGCAGTATAACCGGACAAAAAAACCGGCTCTCCATTTATTAGTATAGAAGATTAAGAATTCACCACCAAAATATTATTATTAATATATTAATAATTCACCACCAAAAAATTATTATCAATATATTAATAATTTTTTTTATCTTTCAATAAAAAAAATTTCATAATTTTTTTGAAATATGCCTTAGAGGCCTCAACTACATTAAGTGAAAAAAAAAAAAAAAAAAAAATTAACTTACAGCTATTCGTTGTTTTTCTCCTCCAGACAATACATCCATCCAATCAGCGACTGTATTCCATCCACCTTCTCGTTCTAACAAATGACCGAGTTGTACTAAATCTAAAAACTTTTGAAGATCGTCATCATTGGCATGATTACGTCTTTGCATTTCCGCCTGAGTATGTGGGTAGATAACTTGGTCTCTTAAAGTACCTAGAGTCATATAAGGACGTTGCGGAATGTAAAAGAGCTTAGTACTCGGTGGCTTAGTAACCGTTCCTCCCCATACAGGCCATAACTGAAACATTATTAATTAAAATGTAAATTGATTGATTAGTAATGATAATAAATGTAAAATAATATTTCAAAAAATACTGACCTCGCCAAGCACACGGAACAATGAACTTTTACCACAACCGTTTGGTCCACAAACTAGCACATTCATTCCCGATTTAACTTCAAATGTAAGATCATTAATTAGTACATCACCGTTGGGTGTAACTAACGGTACATGATCAAAGCAAATGACATTATCCTTGTGAATTATTTTTCCTGATCCCGCTTCACCGATTGACGAATTTTCAGCATCTGCGATCATAGTCCTTGTGTATTTTCCTTTATTTAAATCATCAAGAACTTGACGGATTTCAGTTACACGAGCTGTAAAACCAGCTAATCGTGTCATTTCTCGACCAGCGAGAACTAATCTACCAATGGCTTCTGCCATCTTTATCAGCATTCTGCCATTCTCATAGTAATTTTTAAATCGATGATCCGGTGAGCCGGCAAGCACTGGGTGATTTTTTTGAAAGAATGGAATACTCACTGCATAAAAACCAACAACTGTTGCCACGTCTGTAAATGAATTTGTTTTTTAGATTTTTATTGTTGATTAACTATAAATTTTTAAATTATATAAAAGTAGAGAATTTACATTTTCCAACGAAATTATCGACAACACCCATACCAACTTTGAACTCCAAAAGTGATCGAAGATGTTGGATCTGTAATTAACAGAAAAAAAGAGGTAATGAGATTGTCTATAGCAGTGATTAATTTTCAATCAAAATGAGTGTTGAACATACAAGTTTTTGGAAACTGGCAAACAAAGTTAATTTTTCTCGATTATTTCCACGATAGAATGCTATTTCTTCAGAATTCGTAATGAGGCGTGAATTTATATGCCGAAATTCTCCCTCTAAACGTTGTTCTTTTACTGTCATTGAGGCTATTGGTTTCCGTAAGTGTGTAAGAAAACTACCAGCTACTAGCAAATATCCTAACATCAATAGAGGAGTCTAAAAAATAAAATTATTTTTCATTCATTAATAAAACTGTGTACATTTGATTGATATAAAACAAGAAGTATCAATACCTTTCCACCTAAAGATGATGTTAATCTGTATACATAAATCGAAATATCTAATATTGGCTTGGCAATATTGCTGTACAAATCTGTACAACTATCACAAAATTTGTCAATATCAGTTGTGAGTAATTGATCAGGATTGGCAATACGAGTATCTAAATTAGTCATTTTGTAGTAGGTGAAACCTCTGAAAAAAATTATACAAATTTATATACACACGTACATAAAATTAACTCGTTGAGGTCATTATGGGTCTAAATGACCCAAGGCAATTTTTTAGTTGCTCTTGTTTCGGAGATATCATTCAAAATGGTATCTGTGGTACCATCTATTATTGTTAGAAGATTTTTTGAGATTCATGGAAATTTACGATTTTAATTGCACAAATCAATATACTTTTTGAAAAGTTCGACATGACACCACTTTTTTTTCAAAGTATACAATATCCGGAGTAGAACCCCGGAGGTCATTTTTATTTATCTTAAAAAATGAAGTTTTTTGTAAAAAAAAAGTCAAATTTTTCGAAATTTGACTTTCTTGCATGTTTTTTATAATTAAACAATTAGAAAATGATTGAGTTATTCAACGGAAGTGTTGAGAATTACTCTCATGTACGGCTCGAGTGAAAATATTGACAAGAACGCAAATAGTAACAATTTTTTCCGTGCATGGGGTCAGACACAGTATGATCACTACGTTATTTTAAAGAAGTGTGATCTCACGGGTTGAAATAAAATTTTTGATTTTTCTTTATTAAATAAATTTTTTTATAACTCCTCAAGTTATTAATTCTACTTATTAACATAATGTAATCATGAGCTTGACCTCCATTGTATTCTTAATAGCTATATCTACCCATTTATTTTTTTATATCAAAATATATACAACTAAATGATTAAAATATTCATATTTGCAAATTAACAAGCAACTAGAAGAAAAAGAATGTTCAACTTACTTGAGGTATTGATCTAGCAAATGCCTTGTTATGTTAGTTCTCAACCTTAATTTCATTTCACCAATTCCATATTTTAAAAGATTATTCACAATCGATATCTGGAAATTAAAGAGTAAATTAATAGACTAAATTTTTCTATTACATATACCCAAATCTAATATACACATTGCATATTTAATTACGCCTTAGGATAATTATGACTAAGGATAAATTTTCTGTTTTCTATTGAAAATTATTTAATAAACACCTTCATTCAAATTCTTATTGATTATTTATAATTAACATTTTAATGATAAGAAATAATTTTAAATCAAATAGTGATATGTTTATATTTATATTTAAATACCTTCAGAAAATATTTTTACAAGCATATACTGCAAAAAAAAATATCTTCTTGCAAAATCAAAGTTTAAAAAACGATAAGTATTAAAGGCTCTCCATATCATTTCAAAAGAATATTTAAATATACGTAATTTCCAGGCTATCGAGTTTGTAAAAATTCATTTTTTAAATTTCCGTTACTAGACAATGTTAAAATATTCGTAAAATTAATATTTTCAAACAGTTTAAGTACTTTGCAATATTCAAAGTACACTGAGAAAAAAAATACTTTTATTAAGAAAATTTTCTTGATACAAGAATTCATGTTCTTGAAAATTTTCAAGAATATATATTCTTAGCTCAAAAACTTGTTAAATTGATTGAAATAATTTTTAATTAATTTAAATAAATCTATTCTCTTGTTTATCTATTATCCAAAGATAAATCCTGATGCTCTTTTCAAAAATTAATAATTAATAATAATAGAATATTTGATCGTCATCGAAATTCTAGAACCAAGAAATTGTTAATTTATGACTAAAAGTATGTTAAATTGTTAATTTATGAGTAAAAGTATTTTTTTTTCTCGGTGTAATACTTTTAATTATGTATATTTCTAGTTAAACATATTTTACAAAAATGCTAATAAAAAATTACCATTCTCTAAAATAGTAAGAGTATATTTACCATAGGCAAAGCAGCTAAAAATGTCAAAAGCCGTTTCTTGAACATTGGACCATCCATATTAACAATCGTCCTAAAATACGAATTATTAATTTAAATGACATACATAAAATAAAATTTAGAATAACATTAAAAATATACTGTACCCCTCAATAAGAGTACTAATACGAATCATCCATAGATCACATAGTGATCTTGCTACGAGTGATCCAGCGACCAATAAAATAAAGCCGGTTTCAGGTGTAAATAATCCGGGGATACCAATGGATAGCAATACACGGAGTTGTTTGAAAAAAACAGCATTGACATGGGCTTTAGGTGGGCCTTTAGGCTTTTCCTAGAGTAAAAAATTAATATTAGTAGATATTATTCTTGGAATCAATTACACGTAAAATTAAAAAAAATTAATTAGCACTTTAATTACCTCTTTGATGACATAATGTACATCGTTCGTTGGCCACAAAGCTCTATAATATTAACACGTAATGATTAAGCATTTTTCACTAGAATAAAATGACGTTAATGAACAATTACCTTGATTTTATTGAACGTTTATTTCTTTTGCGTTTAAGTAACCAAATCAATGTACTGATTGCTAATGCACCAGCGACATTTTGTTTAGTTAAAAATTTACTAGGTGCTGGAGCCATTCCTGGAGTAATATATTATACTATTATTTGATGATGATAGCGGTGATGTTGCAATAAGGATGATATCGCCCGATATCAACGTTGTCTCGTTTGTTTATATTACTAGTCGCACTCGGAGTGCGATCACGTTATGGACACATGAACATCAATAAAGAACACGGTGGTAACTGAAATAAAAATTTTTAAAAATTCAATTTACACTCAACACATAACACAGGACATAGAATAGAACATAGGACTTTGTATATCAGTTTTGTAAGATGTGGATAATAAAAAGTAGGGGTATACTTACATACTTACAAAGTAGGGGGGCAACAAAGTTACTACTATCTTTTTTTAACAATCTATGATCATGATAATGATTGGTATTTTTTTTTTTTTTTATTACTTTAACTAACACGTTTTTAGGCTTAATTAAGAAATTCCTCTAATTTAAAAAAATAACCATAACCTATTTATTACAAATTTTAACGTATTATGAAATAGACACGAATAAAAATGGAATCAGCTGTGATACTATGCTGTGGTCAAAGTCATCTGTACTGCTTTGTGTACATCTATCTGGCATGTATAGTAACGTACTCTCTACTCTATTCCAATGTAAATGTGTGCAAGTATAATTATCTCAGTGTGAGTTTTTAAAACGTCAGTTACTGATGGCAATCATAATGCTCATTCATATGTATAGATATAAATATAAATATTTTCAGTTGTTACTTTTTCCCAGCCCACATTTTTTTATCTACTAAACACTCTGACACTGAAGAAATATAAACTTTAAAACAATATGATATGAACAGCAGTAAACAATATTTTTTTTTTTAATAAAAGATGGTTATTGAAATTTTACAATATATGATTCTGAAATCAGCAGACAATTGACAATTTTTTTTATTTTTATAAAAAATCAACTTTATTTAAATTCTAGATGTGGAATTTTTTTGTTAAAATTTCTCCATAATTTAATTGTTCTAAAAATCAAAAAAATTGACAGATGTGTGTTAACTTCAGGTCAGTAAAATATGAAGGTATGAGTAGTAATAAAATTATTTAACAGATTTTTAGTAGATTTTATAAAAATCTAACTATTGCAGCTGTCCATGTAATGTTTTTGGGTAGGTCGTCAGTTATTATGTCACAAATTATTTCTAAATATTGGCTTCTTCAATTAAAATTTCATCCGGTTCCAAAATTCTGATTAACTTTGAAACTGTCATTTCTAAGCAGTCATTTAAAATGTGGACATTGATAAATAACATATTATAATCTTTAAAATTGTTTGATAAATATTCAAGACACTATTTACTTTACAAGAAAATTTTTTGAATAAAATTAGTTTTAAATATATTATTGAAATTTTTTTTAATCAATGAATTAAGTTATATTATTATTTTATAAAAAATAAATCTTCTTTATTTGAAAAATATAATCTACTTCCTTTTCGGCTGCCGAATGGCCTTTTTGAATATATTATTTTCCCTTTTTCTTGTTAATTATAGTAATTAATTAAAAATACAAAATTATCACATACCTGTCACTTTCATTTCCATAGAACATTATTATCTTGATATTTTTTTTTTTTTTTTTAAAGAAATATTTGAAACGAAAATATATCTATAAATTAAAATACACTTTGATAGCTACACTTAAGATTCTAAAACTTTCTTGTTAAAAAGTAATGATATAGATTTGTCGAAACATTGTATTATTGTTAAATAACAATTAATTGTAATAAGAAAAAATATAATTACACTATTCTTAATACCCACTTTTCAATATGAAGTTAATTAATAGATAGTATTTTATAATTTTTATCAGAAATTTAAAATGGAGAATATACTGAAATATTTTTAGGTTTTATTAATTAATAATTAAAAAAAGTATATATGTACAGGTTGGACTTAATTTGCATAAGTGAATTCGCTTGAAAGGTAATAATATTGCAAATAAGAGAAACAATTATTCCGCAATCACTAATTATCAAAGGTCAAGCAATCTGCGGCAAATCGGCTGTAACTTATCTGTAGCACTCGTATCGAAATGAATTATATTTTTTATCAAAAAATATACACCAATATTTGATCAGATTCTTTCTGTAATTATGAATATTTAAAGTAAAACTTAATAATTTACAATAGATTGAACTATGTTTGAATGATGTGGTTGTAAAAGAGAGACTTCATTAAAATAATACAATATTAAAGTTCAAAAATCAAAGATTAATAGTTGTGTAATGTAATTTTTACGTAGATGAGCAATTTGAATGCGAGATGTGATAAAAATTTATCACGATAATATTTATATAATAAATATTTAAATTTTATTACCTTGTTTGTATTTTAACAGCTGATATAAATGATCAAAAGTAATCTTTTTATTAATTTTCCCAAATTTTTAAATTAAATCATTGCAAAAATAATAATATGAAAAACTTGAAAATTAAAAAAAAAACTCATGTACAATTTGTCAAGTTTTTTTTTACAAAAATTAAGTTTAAAATTATGATAATTATTTACAGGTGGGGTCAACCCCATTTAGGGCCATAACTAGGTGAAAAATTAACATTTTCAATTTTTTTTTGTCTTGAAAAATGTCGTGAAAAGAAAAAATAAAGATTTCGACAGATTTTTTGCCTTTAAAAGTTGGAAAAAATTTTTGCTCTCATGTTTTTGGATAAAATCTCTATTTTATCTTTTTTTGATATCTTTCATTTTGAAAAGTACATAAAAAAATGAACAATTAAAAAAAAAATTGGTCAATTTCATCAAAAAAAAAAAAAATTTACTATGGGTTAGCATGGGTTGACCTCACTTGTAAATAATTACCAAAATTATTTGAAAATATTCTAAATTATCTCTCTTCTAGTTTCACACTCATAAATTTTAAGCCAATTCTTCTAACTTGAAGAATAATTATAATTTTATTTTATTTTTTTTTGCGTCGACGAAACTATTCAAAATTATAAAAATAGTATAATATTAATAAATCTTTACTCGGTTTCTATATTCTAAATTTCAGAAGCTACTATACCACAGAAGTAGATAAGATTTTATATTTAAAACGTCAACCAATAATACATACTAAAGAATTGACTTAAAGAGACCTCTATACCGCATTTTTTATTTACTGTCAACTTAAGAAAAAAAAAAATAATAATTAAGAATATGTAAGCATATTATATATGTATATATTTATGTGGATTATATTCAATATATAAATAAAATGAATATATGTACGGAACTTTCATTTTTTGCCATATAGTACTTAGTACAGTGTATGTACATACAACGTGCATGAGTAAATATTCACCATACATATAAATTGTATATACAATGTTTGGATTATTTGACGTATGCTAATGTCTGGACGTCTAGCAAAACTCTTTTTAATCCGTCCTTGTTGATAAGCAGTTAAGAAAATTATTTTTATTATTTATGAATAATATTTAGTATTTTTACAATAATAATGTGGCTCAAGGTTTAAATAATATGTTAAAATAAAATCCATGGTAGCTCATTACATCTGTTATTATTTGCTCAATATAACGAATGCATGCTCGTAAATTTTTATAAAAATTAAAGTGATAAGTTTTAGTAGTTAATTATTTAAGTATTTAATTATTTCCAGGTGTGACGTGGATTTTTTAGTGACTCAACCTTACCAGTAAACGTAAAAGATAAAACGTATTTCAACAAGCCAAAAATCATGTGGAGATAACAATGTGTCAACTATATTGAATGATGAATCGTATTATTTCAATCGTCAGTCAATTGTATAGATAAAGTCCACAAAGAGAAGATAAATTTATTTGTATCGTTAAAATTATACAAAATGGTGCTTCCTGTTGTTGATACTCCTCCGGGAATAAAAGTTATCAATTTAATATCAGCAAAATGCTGCCCTCAAAGAAGAATGAATAAGTTAGCATGGCACAGAGCTGGAGTATTAGCACTTACATATTTGGCGTATACATGCTATCATATGTCAAGAAAACCAATATCTGTTGTCAAAAATGTATTAAATTTAAATTGTAGTAGCTTATCACCACCATCCGATTTAATAATCAACGATACCAATCGTTATACATGGTGTGACTGGGCCCCATTTAGTAAGATGTTTTATTATTTATCTAAAATTACAATTAATACACTAACAACAATAATTTAATTATTATATATTCCTTTTTAGACACACCAGATGCTCCTTTCTTATTAGGATTCTTAGATTCAGCTTTTTTATTCGCTTACGCTGCAGCAATGTTTCTCAGGTGACAATTTCATGTAAGCTTTGATTACTCACATGTAGAAAGAATATGTTTACGATAAAAATTTATTTTATTTTACAGCGGGTTTGTAGCTGAACGAGTTAATCTTCGATATTTTTTATCGTTGGGTATGATTGCTTCTGGAATAGCTTCATATTTATTTGGCATCGCAAAACCATATAAAATACATAATCTGTGGTATTTTATTATGGTTCAGGTAAGTTAATTTTTAAGTCTTTACTTTGAAATAATAATAATTATTATTATGACTTAATTAATTTTTAGGCATTAGGAGGAATATTTCAAACTAGTGGATGGCCAGGTGTTGTCACAGTTGTAGGTAATTGGTTTGGTAAAGGAAAAAGAGGTCTTATATTCGGTGTATGGAATTCACATACATCGTTAGGAAATATATTAGGTAGTTTGATAGCTGCTGAGTTTGTGGAAAGAAATTGGGGCCTCAGTTTCATTGTGCCTGGAATATTAATGGCTTCTGCTGGTTTTATAATATTTTTATTTCTTGCTCCTCGACCTTATGACGTCAACTGTATATCACCGAATACGCCAAATTTTAGAAAATTAAACGCAACAACTAGTTCCGATGAAGGAACAATTTCTGGTGATGATATTGATAGACATCGAGTAATCGACGAAGACGTGAGTCTATTTCATTGTTATTTTCATTGCAGCTCACAAATATATTTAATGAAAAAAAATTTTTTCTTAATCAACTAGCTTTTTTGGTAATTATTTACAAGTGGGATCAAACCTATTTTTGGGCATATCTAGGTGAAAAATAAACATTTAAAAATTTTTTTTTATTCTGCTTATTTTTACGGCGCATTTATGATAAAAATATCGTGAAAGAAAAAAATAAAGATTTCGATAGCTTTTTTGTCTTCAAAAGTTGGAAAAAATTTTGACTCTCATGTTTTTGGATAAAATTTCTATTTTATTTTTTTTTTTGATATATTTTTTTTTGAGAAGTAGATAAAAAAACGAACAATTAAAAAAAAAAAAAAAGTTGAATATCACAATTTTCTAAAAAATTATAAATTTTTTAAAAAATTTGTTAAAATTGTGGTAAATTTTTTTTTTTTTCAACTGTTCATTTTTTTATCTATTTTTCAAAAAAAAAAAAATATATCGAAATTTTCAAAAAAAAAAAAATGAAGATTAAAATGGTAGATCCTACTTGTAAATAATTACCGCCTTTTTAAACAATTTTATTTTTATTTTTTATTTATTTTATCAAATAAAATTTTATAACTATTTAAAATGCTTTTACGTAGACCATTTAACAATTTAATTTACTTTAGCAACTCATCCATCGTGTTAGTTGGCACCAGCATGGCTTTGATCCTGTAAGTGCATGAATTAACATTTTTAGTTATGTTTTTTTTTATTCATCTATAAATCACCGAAGCAATGTCAAACGATAAATACAAAAAAACCATCTTATGTTGTTAAATTGACAATATTGATATTCTAAATTTATTTTCGAAGGACTTGGAGGATTCAAGATCGGAAACGAGTCCGATGTTATCGGTAAACAGACGTATGCATAACTCCAAAGAAAAAGCAATTGGATTTGTTGGTGCAATAAACATACCTGGAGTCTTGGAGTACTCTCTTTCACTTTTTTTTGCTAAACTTGTCAGCTATACATTCCTTTACTGGTTACCTCTATACATAAGTGCCTCAAGTTAGTATTTATTTAAACTCCAATAATTTATACATTTTTATTTATTATTAAAAAAATTTAGTAATTATTTACAAGTGGGGTCAACCCCATTTTGAGCCATAACTAGGTGAAAAATTAACATTTTCATTTTTTTTTAATCTGCTTGTTTCTACAGCGCGTTTATGATAAAAAATTTCGTGAAAGAAAAAAATAAAAATTTCGATAGCTTTTTTGCCTTCAAAAGTTGGAAAAAATTTTGGCTCTCATGTTTTTGGATATAATTTCTATTTTATCTTTTTTTGATTTTATTGATAAATTTTTTTTTTAAAGTACATAAAAAAACGAATTAAAAAAAAAAAAAATTGAATATCATAATTTTCTAAGAAATTTAAAAATTTTTTTTTAAATTTGTTAAAATTGTGATAATCAATTTTTTTTTTAAATTCATTTTTTTATGTATTTTTCAAAAAAAAATATATCAATAAAATCAAATAGAAATTTAATTTAAAAAAATTAAAATTAAAATAGTTGACCCTACTTGTAAATATTTATCAAAAATTTTTTTATTTTTAGCTACTTATAGTGCCGGGTTGAGTGCTGATTTATCAACTTTGTTTGATGTCGGTGGTATAGCAGGAGCGATTGCGGCTGGAGTTTTGTCTGATTACAGTGGAATGAGT
Organism: Cotesia glomerata; assembly: GCF_020080835.1. NCBI lineage: Eukaryota > Metazoa > Arthropoda > Insecta > Hymenoptera > Braconidae > Cotesia > Cotesia glomerata. Next base: position 7,378,301 of record NC_058160.1, read on the forward strand.
GCAGTAACGTGTGCATTCATGTTTTTGACAGCAATACCGATGGTCAGTATATATTAAGATGAAATTTTTAGCAAATCGACGGTCTAATTAGCAATTTATCTTACTGCTTATTTTTTAGAGGGTGTTTTTTTAACATTTCGATGTAGCAATAATCCAATTATAAATTATTTGAATGATTTAAACCTAAATATTATATCTCTATTAGATATTAATGATATTAAATGGTTTTTTAAAGTAATAATAAATTTTTAACTAATTTTTTTTTTCGTACAAATAGAAGATTCTCTAAAATGGAGTTAGACAATTTGCTAATTAGAACGTCGATATTGAAAAAAAAAAAAAAAACGATTATTTTTAAAACTTTTTTAATTATTATACCTAGAACTCATACGTGTGTATATTTTTTTAGCTATTTTTATACGATTTTATTGGAAGTACAAATCTTGCTGTGAATATTGCGCTGTTAATATGTACTGGTATATTAGTGAATGGTCCATATGCATTAATAACAACCGCAGTATCGGCAGAACTTGGAACACACCCTAGTCTAGGAGACGATGCAAAAGCGTTAGCAACTGTAACGGCGATTATTGATGGTACCGGAAGTATTGGGGCTGCTGTTGGTCCATTATTAGCAGGAGTTGTATCACGATGGGGAGGGTGGCACAATGTATTTTATATGTTAATGATATCCGATCTCTTAGCTCTACTATTACTATCTAGATTAGTTTATCGAGAATTAAGAAAGTATCGACAAAGACGGCTGGCCGTTTAAGTGATCTTCAGAAATATAAACTTTTAATATCATATTTTCATATTCATATTAATACATATTTAAAAATGAATGACAAAAATTTTATATTAATAGAAAATGACGTTTTATCAATAATAAAAATGTATTTTTAAAATTAATTATAAATTTATTACAACTTATAGTATATTAAATACAAATGATTTTCTGACAAAATTAATTTTCTCTTTGTTTAATTTATCTAATAATTCGTCAGTTACCAATCACGGGATTCCTTCAGGTATAATATAACTTATGGTATCAGCAAATTCACCCCAAGCAGCTCGCTGTGTCTGGAAAATTATAACCCATGATAAAAGCACAGCTGCCCATATCACTGCTCCAATTCCAGAGAATATAACATCTAAAATAAGTACAAATTATCTTCATTTAATTTTTTTATCCTAAATTAGTAAATTATGTTATGAGTGCAAGCAAATCGACGGTCTAATTAGCAATTTTTCTAACTTCTTATTTTTGAGAGGGTGATTTTTTAACATTTTGATGTAGCAATAGTCCAGTTATAAATTATTTGAATGATTCAAACCAAAATATTATACCTTTATTAGATATTAATGATATTAAATGGTTTTTTAAAGTGGTAATAAATTTTGGACTAATTATTTTTTTCGTACAAATGGAAGACTCTCTAAAATGGAGTTAGACAATTTGCTATTTAGAACGTCGAAATGTAATATGATTTTTAAAAAAATGTATACAAATGGAAACAGAAAAAAACTTTTAAATTGTCTATGAATAAATAATTTCAAACTTTTATCCGCGAATTTCCAATAACTTTTTGCTATTACATTTCTTTTTTCAGAATCATATTTAACTAAGTGTAAAGTTTATAAAAAATATCCTACATTTTCGTAATTGTTTTTGTTCTTCATAATGTGGAACCAGAAATGCTTCTTTGAAGAACCATATAGTATTTACAGCCCAAACGAATGGTAATGCCGCAAAACCCACTGAAATTCAATATAAAGTAATCAATACATAACATACGATGAATTTTTATGACACTGAAGTTGACAGACATTAAAAATTTCTTTAGAATTTTATAGCAATCAAATTATTATGAAAAAAAGTTCATAAAAAAGTTGCACATGTAAAAATCAAAAAAAAATTTTAGAAGCATTTTTTAAATTGTAATTGACTTGTTGCAAAAATTAAAAAAATTGACAGCTGTCAACTAACTTCAGTATTGTGAATTATTGAATAATTATACTCTTTTCAATGAATATTTTACCTCTGAAATACCATTTACATAAATGTAATTTTTTGTCGTTAGGCATTTTCGATAAATCCATGATTAAAATTATTTATAAACAATCTTTTTAAAAGCTTCTAAATTCTAGTAAAATAAATAAAAATAACAATTGGATGATTGAAAAAAAAATATTTGACAGCACTATTTATTTACTATTTTTTACACATACAACTTAGGATTGACAAATGCAACTATGCTATAAAAATAAGAAATAGGATGTTGACAATTACACAGAAAAATTAACCGCTAATGACATCTAGCTTGAAAAATATAAGTAAAAAATCTTATCGACAGATCTTGACTGTTTTTCATATTCTTTCTCGCATTAATAAATTTCCCTATTTTTATTAATTAATTTCATTGAAGGGTTAGATTTTTTACAATAAGTCAGCACATTATCCATTTTATAAAATTCATTAAAAAACTTTCAACAAAAAAGAAACTTCTGTCAAAATTATTTTTAGTAAATTATACCCACTAATGGAAAACAAGGATGCGCTCGTATACTCACTAAAAATTTTTTTAATATTTTCAGATATATACTCATCTAAGTGATCTAATATAACCCCAATACCCTTATATACTTGTATGATCTTGTGTGTTATTAAACAGCTGTTATTTAAGTAATACGTCACTAGAAACTATTTAATTAATTTTCGGCTATTTTTTTTTATAAAATTTACAATAATGTCAAGAAGGTATTTGAAAAAAATTAGCAACAGTGTTGAAATTGCAATAGATGAAAATGAACACTCTAATATTCAAGTTTCACCATCAGCATCGATAAGTAATTCAAAAAAATTTAATATTTTCAATTTAGTAAGTATCTGATAATATTTTTATTGTAAATATTAATAATACAATTAATTAAAAAATTATATTTATCAACAGTTAGATGAAAATTCACCTAATGATGAAACACCAGAAAATTATGAGAGTGATAAATCAAACCACAAAGACAATTGTGATGAAAATGTTGACAATAGTAACAATAAATCAAAGAAGAAACGTAAGAAAAAGAAAAACAGGGCCAATGCGAAATTAACAACGAAGAGTAATTCGAGTAATAAAACAGAAGATGAGTCTGATGAAATTGAGAAAACTCTGCAGGAAGTAAATAATCTTCTTGGTGAACCAGATGAACCTTCTTGCTGCAGTTCAAACCGAAACTCTGCTCTTCCTGAAGGAGTTGATAAAACTAGGAGCGTACTGCAAGTCGAGTTTAAGTTTCTCAGTGCAGTAAATGAGCTCAAAAGAAAATGCGGCGGTGGAAATAGAAATGTCCTTGCAGCGGTTGTAGGTGAAAAGAGTAAAAATAAGAACAAAAAAAGATATTTAAGAAAGACATGGTTGACTTCATTGACCGATCGATTCCCTACGGAGCAATGTGGATTATCTATGGTCATTGATACGACAATTAAGTCTGATGGTGACATTCAGTATTTTGTTTTTGTTCATAGCTCTAGTTATAGGCAAGTCCAAAATAAGTTCTTTATTGCTGTTGAAAGTCAAAATCCTGATAATATTGTGGTAAGTGTTTAGTTTTAAATTGTATTTTATAATTTTTTCTGTTTGAATTTATCCGAGATTTAAATACAGTAGAACCTCGTTAAGTCAAACTTCGATAAGTCGAAAACCTCCTAAACTCGAAGAAATGTTTCATCTCCTTCCCTCCAAGCCCCAAAACCTCCGTTGCTCGAAATTTTTACCCTATATAAGTCGAAATAATTAGTGAGTCCCTACAAGCTATTTCTGTACATATTTTCCCTCCATAACTCGAAAAATTAAATTTTACCTCTTTACACTGAGAAAAAAAAAATACTTTTATTAAGAAAATTTTCTTGATTCAAGAATTTATGTTCTTGAAAATTTTCAAGAATTTATATTTTTAGCTCAAGAAATTGTTAAGTTGATTAAAATAATTTTTTCTTAATTTAAATAAAGCTATTCTTTTGTTCATCTATTGTCCAAAGATCCAAAGATAAATATTGATGTTCTTCTCTTCAGAAATTAATAATTAATAATAATATAATATTTGATCGTCAGCGAGTTTCTTGAACCAAGAAATTGTTAATTGAGTAAAAGAATTTTTTTTTCTCAGTGTATCTCGAACATAGCAATGTTTTATTTTACAACCTTTACAACTCGTAAGTACACCATTGTTTCTTAGGAGTATACAATGAATAGAATTACCACAATTTTATGACTCACGTTAACACTTGTTTACTTGCTTGGTGTCAGGTGATTAATTTTATTATTTTTGATTTCATTTGAACACATCAATTTTACCCCTCTAACTCAAAATTTATAAGAATGAATCTCAACCTATTTATGTCGAATAAAAATCTGCCTAAGTCGAAATCCTCTATAACTCGAACTTTTTTGCCTTTCCCTTGGATTTCGAGTTACAGAGGTTCTACTGTATAAACGTAAAATATAATAATGAAATTGATTATTTTTTTTTTTCTTTTTTAGAGCATTTTGAATGCACATCCGTATCATATAGATACTCTTTTGCAATTTGCAGAACTTTGCAAGTTAAATGAAGATCTACAAACGTCAGCAGAGTTTGTAGAGCGTGCAGTCCATTGTTTTGAATGTGCATTCCATCCATATTTCAATGTAACAACTGGTAACTGTAGATTGTCGTATAAAAACCAAACGAACAGACCATTCTTTATTGCGCTGTTTAAACACCTGATGTTTATTAGCGGCCGTGCTTGCTACAGAACAAGTTTAGAACTTTGTAAAGTATTACTATCTCTTAATCCAGAAGGCGATCCTTTGGCAATTGTTTTAGCAATTGACTTATTTGCACTGCGCGCTAAAGAATACCAATGGTTTATTGATTTTTGTGAGGCTTGGAAATCATCCAGAAATTTAACTCAGTTACCAAATATTGCATACAGTCTTGCGTTAGCTCATTTTTATCTAGGACATGAAGAAACAGCTAATGAATTACTTCAAGATGCTCTTTTTATGTTTCCTGGAGTTTTAAATGATTTACTCGAGAAGTGCAGTGTTCAAACTGACTCTAGACTTCTGGGGCATGATCATTTCAATTGTGTGGCTAAAGCAACTACAAGTGTTGCTTTGGAAAAGCTTCAAACTTTATATGTAGTTCGTTCTTGCCATCTTTGGAAAGATTCTAATATTTTGGGTTGGCTTGAAAATGCTGCCCATGCTGTTATGGATAAAATTGATTCTGGTGATGAGTATGCAGCTTACTGTAAAGAAAAAAGAAGTCAACGATATCAGGGTCAGCTTCCTAAAAATATTCGCCGTCATATCATTTTATCTGATCTGAAACAAGTCACAATTACACATCCTGGGGTAATAATAATTAAATTATTTAATAAATTTCATACTAACTTTACCATCTCTCTACTCTTCTACGTGTAAAAGATACAATTTCGAAAATTTATTATTCAAAAACGGTGTGGTTAATTGATCTGAAATTTTGGTGGTGAATTATTAATCTATTAAGAATTCACCACCAAAATATTATTATTAATATATTAATAAACTAGCTGTTACTCGCCCGCTCCGCTGAGCGCTTTATACATTTGAATTTTTAAATTTTTCGCAGTATAACCGGATAAAAAAACCGGCTCTCCATTTATTAGTATAGATTTATTTATTCAAGAACGCCAATCGGCAATATACAGTAGTAATCATAAAATTTATATTGTGGTTATTGTTATTTGCAAGAACAATGATAGTTGAAAAGAAAAAGAAAAAAAAATAATAGAGATGTAATTCCGAGATTTGAGACAATATTTAATCATTATAGTAGTCGTAAAGATGTCTTTTTAGGTTGAAGTTGAAGCATTGAATGGAGCCTCCGAAGAACTGGAGTTATATAAACTTAGATTTCATTCATTTGAAAATAATATTTGTTTTTTATTTCCATTCTTGAAAATAAAAGTTAAAATTTTGAGATAATTTTTTTCTAACATCTACAAGAGAATTTTAAAATATGAGTTAGCAAAAAAAAAATATTTTTAAAAAATAGCATTAGTAAATATATTCAAGGCACGAAAATTAAAAGTTTTAAAATATTTCTGGTTCGAAAAATTTTAAGCTAGTTGAAAATCATAAAATAAAAAAAAATTTTTTTCAACCTCTTCATTTTTGTTCACATTGTATATTTAACTATTTACTGTTTTTTAATCTAAACATGTCTTATCATTTCAGATACATCAAGATGACCCTATCTTTTCTTATGATCCCTTGCCGCCAGTAGATTCGAATAATATTTATGTGAGACAAGAGGCCTCAACTCAGAGACCTTCTAATGTAGGATCCTCAAACATTTTATCACTTTTTCTCTCTTCACTTTTTCCAAACAATGATCCAAACTTGCGTGCTCAGTTTAACCAGCTTAACTTACGGTAATATTGATATTGAAATATTGCAAAATGAATACTTAAAATCATTACTAATAATGATTTATTTTTTTCAGAAATGAAGAAAGAGAAGCTCCAGGTGAATTTGATTAATATGATAAATATGACCATCAATACGAAATATAAATCTTATTATAATCATGATAAATAGCTACAATATGTTTTAATTAATAATTGTAACTTAAAAAAAATAATAAGCTTTCGCAACAGGATAGGATAATTATACATGTTTATAGATTTAATCTTTGAGTTCAATATTAAGTTATATTGTTATCGTTTCGTTGATTTACAATCATTGCTAATGAAAATAAAGAATATTTTCAAAAAATGTAAGTTTAATAATTATCTTTGATTATTTTAGTAATATACTTATAAAAATAATTAATTATAACAAGTTGGTGGGAATAAAAAAAAATAATGTAAAATGATGCTTCAATAATCTGAGTTAGAGGATTAAAACTCTTGTTAGCAATTAAATTTAATAAATTTTTATTAAATTTGTAAGCGAATAAAAAATTTACATTTTATAGCCAATAAAAATAATGACAGTGGCGCTACTGTATTATTCTTTCTTTTTTTTTCTTACTACAGTTGAGTGGGGTGTAAATTTAATATAGGTATAAAATACCAATACAAAATACAAACACAACGTGTGTATAAGTTCATTCTGTCATAACAACGTATCGTAGTATTTCTCTTATTAGTGTACAAGTTCATATTTCGTAAAAGAACAAAATATTGATTGTTATTAAACATTCATTGAAATTACTCTTGAATTTTGATAATCTATAAAAAAATCTTAAAAAGTGTCTTGATATCAAGTTAACGCAATCGAAGTTAACCTCAAAAACTAAATAATTGTTTATTGTGATTTTTGATCCACACATTGGGTTGTAATTATTTATTAAACATGTCATCATCCGGAGATGATCCTTATGCTCACGTATGTAAGGGTACTTTGAAGTTGAAAAATAGCGACGGCATCAGTAAAAAGTGAGTATTGATCAAAATCTTTGGTTGTAAACATGGAATTAAATTATCACATAATCGAGTTGGAATTCTATTGTAGAATTTACATCTATGATTTTTCAATCTGTCATCTATTCTTTTTTATTAGTATGTAAATTTTTCAATCTAGATTGTTAGAAGTTTTATCGTTTTATCTGGTCATTGAAATAAAAAAAAATTGAAAACAAAAATAAAATTATTGAAGAGAGATTGAATCAAAAAATTGATAATATTATAATTTTCTTTAATTGAGAGTTAAAAGACTTTTTTTTTTTAATACTTTAAACAGTAACATTTAATTAGTAATTGTATAAAAATATTTATATTAAAATTTATTTTTTTAATTATAGGAAATCAAAAAAAAAGGAGCAAAAAAAACTTGTCGAAGTTGCGAAAATAATTGACGAAGAACAAACGAAACCTGTTGAAATAAAGAGAACTCAAGCCGAGTTAGCCTTTTTAAAAATGCAAGAAAAAATGGTAAGTTTTTATTTTTTATTATTATCAAATTGTAGCATTGTGACACATTTATTCAAAATTTTCTTCCCATAAACTCATCCTTGAAAAATTCAACTAATGATTTTTTTTTATCAATACTTCAATAAAAACTAATTTAACTAATAAGTAATTAGAACAAATACGCTTTAGATGATTAAATATTAAAGTATAATTTTTGAAGAAAGTTATTTCTAATAAAAATTAAGGGGGATAGCCACTGTGACGTTCGAAAAAATAGGTGATTTTCGGGAATTTTTTTAACTGGGATAGTAAATGAATTTGAGGATCGGGTTTTTTTTTTTATAAAGTATACATTAAAGATTATTCTCCTAAATTTTTATTAAAAAATATCATGTTGTTATAAAGTTATTAGCATTTTTATGGAGCACCAAAAAAATTTCCCCCTCCACGGTGCGATCTCTAACTTAAAAACCGATTATTTAAAACAAAAAAACGAAACAGCGTTGTAATCTGCATGCATGTGCTTATCGTTGAACGTAGGGGATTTTGAAAATTTGGATTAAAAAAAAATGGTGACATTAAAAATTTTTTCGTTTTTTTCTCTCATTTTTTTGGATTCAAACAGCCCTAAAAAATTTTTAAAATCAAAATTTCCAAAATCCCCTACGTGCAACGATAGCTACTGAGTAGACGAATACGGGGAAAAAAAAAGTTGCAAATCGGTTCATATTTATGCAAATTACAGTTTTCATCAGTTCAAAAAAAGTAGTTTCGAGAAAAACGCGTTTTCGTCGGAGTGCCGCGCGTGTAAAGTCATGTGACGCCCTGTCACAAAAATGACTATAACTCGGAAAATATTCGGAATTTTCATACAAAACTCTAAATACATATTTTTTAATATATAAACTTTGATTTAATTAAAAAAAAAAATTATTTTTCTTGAAATTTCACAGTGGCTATCCCCTTTAAGTTAGCTGACATCTCAAAATTTTTAGAATTTTTTTTTAATGAAAAAATTATTACAAAAAAAAAATAAAAAAAAAATTTCATCTGTAAAAAACTTGAAAAACTGGAAGTGCAATTTTTAAAAACTATTTTTTTGTTCTAATTTAATTGAAAAAAAAATTTAAAAAGTCGGTTAACTTCAGTATCATTATTTCTAACTATATTTTGATCAAGGAAGTCGAAAGTAGGTGTCACAGCTTAAAACTCTTTTCTAAAAATGACAAGACTCATCATTTTTTTATTTTTTTTTTTTTATTCTAGCAAACTGAAAGAATCAAACAAAAAGCTTCAAAAACTCACAAGCAACGAGTAGAAGAATTTAATAGGCATTTAGATAGTCTTACCGAACACTTTGATATACCTAAAGTCAGTTGGACTAAGTAATTTATTTTTATTATTATTATTGAACCAAGATCAAGTGATTGTAATTTACAAAACATATTATTGTAACTAAACATTTTTATTATATAAGATACAGTACGTATAAAAAATATTCGAAAAAATCAATTAAAGTTTACATTAATTGTTGTTTTTAAGTTTAAAATTATTGTAAAAAAATAAAATTAATTAAAATTTTGTCAATTGTACTCTTATTATATACATAAAATACTAATTATTGGACGGCTACGATTTCGAATGTAAGCACAAATTTTCCTTTAATAAATTCGTAAAATATGTTAAGTAAAATCTTAAGTTCTATATTAAAAATATTGGTTCGTTGTTTAATTCAAGAGTATTCTCTTGAATTTTCTTATAACTATAAAATAGAATTTAATCTACTATTTTTACTATTTAATTGAAGTACTTTGTGGTAATGATAAATAACATTAATAAAGTTATTTAAAAATAGACAGTAGTAAAGCCACAAATAACAGTATACTTGGAGTGTTACAAACAGCAGAACTTCCAAATCGGAAAATTCTTATGTGACTTTCACTTAGCAACCAGGGATTTGTACCATCGTCGAAGAACATTGGACACTGATCTCGTTCACGTTCATATTCCTGTTTAAAATAAAGATGTAAAAAGTTTTGAAATTAACAACTTATAATTAATTAATACTAGCAACCTTGCAGTCACTATGTGACTACCGTGACTTGTGAGCTATAAATAAATAAAATTTTGCTTTATGAAAAAATTACTTTTGTTAAATTGCACTGTAATCTTTTAACTATTGACGTTTTTAAAGATATAAGCTCATATATATGTGTTTAAATATATGAAAAAATTGATGTGGGTACTCAAATGAAAGGTCTCGATGAATGTAATGTCGGGGTGAGCTTATATTTTTAAAAATGTCAATAGTTCACAAGATATTTGTTAAAATGCCCTGTACTTTCTTAACTACTGACGTTTTTAATGATATAAGCTCATCCCGATGTTACACTCATCAAGAGCTTCCATTTGAGTACCCACATGCATTTTCATACATACATATATATATAACATATATAAATATATGAAAAATTGATGTGGGTACTCAAATGAAAGGTCTCGATGAGTGTAATGTCGGGACGAGCTTATATCTTTAAAAAGGTTAATAGTTCATCAGATAGAAGGTCATTTCTTAATTATTGACGTTTTTAAAGATATAAGCTCATCCCAATGTTACACTCATCAAGAACTTTCATTTGAGTACCCACATGCATTTTGATATATTTTTCATATATATATATATATATATATATATATATATATATATATATATATATATATATATATATATATGAAAAATTGATGTGGGTACTCAAATGAAAGGTCTCGATGAGTGTAATGTCGAGGTGAGCTTATATCTTTAAAAATGTCAATAGTTCTCAAGATACATGGTCTTTTCTTAATTATGTATCTAGAGATAGAGAATTTTCGAATGCAGCCTAAATTGACTATCGAGAATGATATGAAACTTTGAAAAGGCATAAATTCAAGTCAAGACCTTTGCAATGACACTAAATTTCTCTAAAAAAACCGTTTTTATCATATGATTATCCTAGACACCAAATTTTTCTTATTCTCTTAAAAATATAGATTAAAGATATGTGTACCGTCATGTCTATGGCAACGGCGGCTCCTTCAGTCCAATTCCAACTTTTAACAGTTTGATTCACAGAACAATACGGGCCAACCGCCTGAGACATTAAAATTCTGTTGAGCTCAGCTCTTTGATATACCCAACAACGATACTTGCTGTAGGGATCTAATTCGTCAAATGTAATCAAATAAGATTTCAAATTTTCCTTGTAATAACCAATGCACTTCATTTGATAATCAGGATCACCTGTTGATAATTTAGTTACGTTAAATAATCAATTCATTCAAATAATTTTTGAAATTTCATTTTAACTCACTGTAAATATCCACAGGACGTCCCAAATGGTCTACAGAGAGACAATAAGTCTCATCGATAGCTATTTCTTTTTGATCACTATCACATACTGAAAAATCAGATATATTTGCTTTACAGTAAGTATTAGGTCGAGGTGCAAGTGTAACTCCCCCCAGAATTCTTGTTTCAAAAATAATATCTCCTACTTGCTTAAATGCGAATTTTCCGGCTACTGGACATCTTACAGGAACGGGGTATTTAGCTGAAAATAATTATATTTTTTATCTTTGAGAATAAATACTTAAAAAATTTTTTTACATACCTAAAAGTAGATCATATTTCCACTTAATTTGGCCAGGAAATTGTACCCATGAACAAACTGTGTGGAAATTGTTTTTAATAACTGCTAATCCTTTTCTGAATCTTATAATATTGTGATGGCGCGGTATAAAATCAAAACATACATAATCTTTTTGACTGTGAAAAAAAAAGAAAATTTTTAATACCTAATTTAATGTTTTTAACGTTTACCAAAATGTATCAAATTAATCAAATTTTAATCAATAATATTAAGGGGGAAAGCCACTGTTAAATTAAAAAAAAAATAATTTTTTTTTTTTTTTTTATTAAATCAAAGTATATATATTCAAAAAGATGTATCTAGAGTTTTGTATGAAAATTCCGAATATTTTCCGAGTTATAGTCATTTTTGTGACAGGGCGTCATATGACTTTACACGCGTGGCACTCCGACGAAAACGCGTTTTTCTCGAAACTACTTTTTTTGAACTGATGAAAACTGTAATTTGCATAAATAGGAACCGATTTGCAAATTTTTTTTCCCCGTATTCGTCTACTCAGTAGCTATCGTTGCACGTAGGGGTTTTTGGAAATTTTGATTTTTAAGATTTTTTAGGGCTGTTTTAATCCAAAAAAATGAGGAAAATAAACGAAAAAATTTTTAATATGTCGCCATTTTTTTTAAAATCCAAATTTTCAAAATTCCCTACGTGCAACGATAACCACATGCTTGCAAATTACAATGCTGTTTGGTTTTTTTGTTTTAAATAATCCGTTTTTGAGTTAGAGATCGCACCGTGGAGGGGGAAATTTTTTTGGTGCTCCACAAAAATGCTAATAACTTTATAACAACATGATATTTTTTAATAAAAATTTAGGAGAATAATCTTTAATGTATACTTTATAAAACAAAAAAAAAAAACCCGATCCTCAAATTCTTTTATTATCCCAGTCAAAAAAATTCCCGAAAATTACCTATTTTTCGATCGTCACAGTAGCTATCCCCCTTAATCGTAGAATAGATTAAAAATATTATTACCATCCATCAACAGTAAGACGAGCCATCATTATTCTTGAATCTCTTTGCTCTTGACAAACATAAATAGTTCTTCGATACCGACCTTCATCAGGATGCCACTCTTCAATGATATGTGTTTCATTAATAAATACATCGGCATCATTATTAGCAGTATTTATCCAGTCTCCTGACATATTTTGTGGTAATCGACAACCAGGTATTACAACTTCAGCTTTTACTGGAGTTATGTGCAATCTCTCAGGACTTTTTTCGACAGTGTTAAGTGTGTTACATTCTGCCGTAATTGATACTCCTATGTACAAATCATCTTCACGATTTTTTAAAAAGCACCGATACTTTTCATCTTTACGAGATTCTTTGGTATTAGCAACTGCGAAGAAATGGTTTTTTCCAACAAACCAGTCACCCAAACAACTGTACTCGACCACTGAAAAAATATATTCACAATTTAATTCAATAATTCTGTTATTTTTTCATTGCAGTTATCTTTTTTCTTTGCATAAACAGAGGGAAAAATATCTATCTCGTTTTTCCACCAGCTATTTTATGGCTTTAGGTGATAAAAAGGATCATAAATTTTTTCTGCTCTCTTTTTATTTAAATAAGTTTATGAATTTACTTTTAATTTATTCCAGTGTAAAGCCCAACAAACTACATTTTAAAACTTGAAATTATATCTAAGTTATAATTAGATAGTAAATAAATTTTTTACCTCCATCAAAAGTTCCTTTCATATTATCACATTTTTTATAAGTAATATTGAATTTTTGGTTTGTTATTAAAAATTGCGTTCCAGCTGTTTGACATGATCGGATTTGGGCATCTGGATGGTTACACTCTCCGGTAAATCTAAATCGATTCTGTAAAATAAATAAACGAAAAATTCATTTTAAATTTTAAATAAAAAGCTTGTTAAATTTATTTGAATGTGAACTCATAATAATATATTTTGAGTTTAAATAACACGAAAATTTTAAACTTAAAAGTAAACATTAATTTAAAATAAAAATTCAAGTTTTCTGATTCTGAAAGCATTCTGAAAGTTTATTCTAAGATGATCATCTTGATATTAGTCCGTGTTTCCTTTAGATTAGACTTTGCAAACTGCCATTCTACCCTACCTTCTCAATTGAGAGTATTACCCGCACTTGTAAGGTCGCCTTACAGATAGGGCACATAGTAAAATGAAATTTCTTCGCTTTTCTGTCCAATGTTTTTTAAAATCATACTCGTAAAACCACTCATTTTTTTTTATTTTGTGATAAAAAAAAATTTTATTTCATTTACATGTAATTAATTAAGTAGCATCTATTATTAAGTTAAATATTTATTGTAAAAAAAAAATATTTTATTTCTATCGCTAATTTTACTTCAGAAATCATTTTCATCTCATTGATTTAGGAAATTTCTCTTTTTGAACTGAAATGTTTCTCCAAATCCAAATCCGATTACTAAAGCCACGTATAATTACAATAAACGTTGTTCGATTAAATTATCATTATAATTATCATTATCATTATTAGGACAGTACCAAAATATTTTTATTTTATTAATAAAAAAATCAATTATGTAATTAAGAAGTTTTGTAGGTAAACTCTGAAAAAGTTACAAGTACTAAAAAAAAGTTGATTACGAAATTTATCAATTTTAGTACCATGTTTGGTCATTAAGTTAACGATCTAATCATGATAAATTACTATTATGAGTAACATAGTTATCTTATCAATTTTGTATGAAAATTCTCGAGTTATCAATAAAAGTTAGTTGCTGTTGATACCTCGGGCAAGTGGATATTCATTTACCGTTCATTATTATATTCTATTAAATAAAAGTTTCACAGGAAAATTTATGTTTAAAAAAATTAAATCAGTATCAAAATATATTTAATAGCCTATCGCTTTATATTTTGTTATTGTACTTAATTATTATATTTTAATATTTTAGACATTTACATAGCGAATATTACTGTTTGAAATAGTATTTTCTTCCATGTAAAGAGTAAATTGTAACGTTTAAATGGTAAATATTATAAAGTGAATAGTAAAATCACGATTTTACTGTTAGAAATGGTAATTTTTAGCAGTTGATCATTACTTATTATAAATCGACTGTTATTTATTACAGTTTACTTTTTTCCGTGTAGAGATTTTATGAGTAGACCTGTAACACAGCCATAAACACAACCGTCCATCTTACAGTAGAAAGCATTATATCTTTAATTATATCAGTATAAACGCGGTAAAATTGCAGTATACCTTCGGTATTTTTACCGTAGAAATACGATTCTATTATTGTAAAATTATAGTAATATTATAGTTGATACATAGATTTTTTACGGTAAAAGTTCTAGAGTTTTACGGTAATACCGTATTATTTTAGAATTATAACGGTAAATTTATGGTAAACGCATTAATACCGAAAATTTACGGTATTTCAAAAACCGCGAGGGGCGTAATTTAATCAGTTTAATTTTCCAAACAGTGTGAAGTATTTATACCTGTAATTCGCCTAGAGTAAGCTTAAATGTTAATCACATGCATTGAAAATTAATAATTTGACAAATAGTATTATTATATAAACAAATAATGACCTGATAAGCAAACTGCCATACACCTTCAAGCGATGATCTGCAATTAACGGGTTTATAGTTTTCAGAAAACAGAGTTATTAGTTGTTGATCACTTCTTAATCCACCGCATACGTTTTCTTCAGTTGCATTCACATTAGGAGGTAAATTTACACAAGTCACTATAAGAAAAATAACGATTTATTAATTATTAATTATAAAAATTAATAACGAATTTTGAAATAAAAATTTAATAAATTATGTAATAATCCGTACTTACATTCAACTTTTTCCAAAATATTAATTGTTCTGACGATGAGTTTTACACAGTGGTAACAAGTATCTTTTTTAAATATAAACGTATAATTCAATCTTTGAGTTTCATTCATGTAAATAATTTTTCCTCTGTCTGTCATGTGATCAGCGTTAATTTCTGTTCGTGTATTTCTGCCATTTTCCCAAGAAAACCAGTCACCTCTGACCACTTCTGGTATTTGATAAGTTTTTTTTTTATTTTTTGCATTTTGTTCAATTGTTGAGTTCTCTTGAATAAAATTTTTTTGAATTGTTGAATTTTTTTCAATTGTTGAGTACTCTTGAGTTGTTGAGTCTTGTTGAGTTGATATATAAACTGTGATATTAAAAAATAAAAAATAACAAAGAAAATTGATAAGCCAGCTTAAATGATTATTTAGTGTCGTTGTTGAAAGCTATTATTTACGTTGGATAAATTTATGCACTTGACATATTCGAGTACGCGAACTAAACCGATATATTTGATAGGTTTGATCATGAATAAATAATAACTGTTTCCTTAATCAAGAGATATGTTCAATAGTTTGAAACTTCAATAAATTTAATTAATGTTTAATCTTCTTAACTTCAATTAAATTTTTTTTACTTCAGTTGAAAAGAAGTATATAAGAATTGAAAAGTTTAATTTTGTAAATAAAATAACTAGGATTACATTATGTTTATCATAAACGGAATAATATGGATTATTTATCGACTGCTGTTGATTAATTGACCTATCAGTTATTGTGCTATCTAACGATAGCGTTAGTAGCAATAAAGCAAAATATATTCATATGCGCTTACGGCTCAGGATATATGTCCTGAATATTGTTCTGAAAATAATCCAAAAATTTTTTAACCTTCTAACATTTTTCTCAATTTATCTGACTTCAAAAATGTTTTAAAATAATTTATTTTTTAATCTTTAAAAAAAACTAAATTGTTTTTATTTTGTATAATGATTATTTTTTTTTCGAAAATTTTTCTGAATTATTAATAAAAAAAAACTTGAACTGTTAATGAAAATAAACTAAATTTAACACTTTTACTTTCGCGTTTTGTTAAACTGTAGAAGAATAAAAGAATGTGTAAACGGATGAATTCATAAGTTTTCCTGAACGCTTATCTCTTTCAATAAAAAAAATGCGGCAACTGCTATGTTATGAAATTATATTTTCTATGTTAGCATAAGAAAATATGATTTTTCGGTTGTTTTTTTTTACTATTCTATTATAAGAGCGAATAATTTCCATTTACATGCGCAATGTCATAAATTTAAACGAAATTCTTTTTATTGCAACAATGTTTTGGGGTGTGGTTACAAGTTCTAAATGAAAAAACTTGTTTTTTATTATTATGTATTGTATACAGGAACCATTATTTATGCTTTTATTTTAAACCTAAATCAAGATGAATTACAGTAAAATATAAATTAAATTTTTTAGTTTTAACTATCCATTTTTTACATAATTTTTATTATTAATGTAATAACATTTAATATTAGAAAATGAAATTTTATTAATCTTAAATTAAGTATTTAGCCAAAGATAATAGAATGTGACCAGTTAATAGCAATATTATAAATTAGATTCTATAATATTTAATTAAAAATAAGAATAATACAATATTTCGTTAATGTTATGACATTAAATTAAATTCAAGTTGAACGTTTGGTAGCGTAATAGGTTTTTATAACCTTTTAGTGACGTATTATAAACAAATTATGAAAAAATCTTACCGCTATTTAGTGACAAAACCAAAACTAACAAAAAACGCCTACTGGTAAGATCCATTTTCAAAATTTTTTAGTAGTTTTCAATTTTAAAAACAGAACTTTTTAAAACTAAACATATCAACAGAGGAAATTTAATGACTAATTTTTTAATAAAAAACTACAATTCTTTATTACGATATGTATAGGTACATACACACGCCCTAACTGTATGTTACATGCTTCGGACATAGATCGACATAAATCGGCTACAGTCTCACCAGCAGAAGAATATTATTGAAGCATTGGTAAAGGAATAAGCTTTCTTATATTACGTCAGAATAATTCTTCCGCTTTAGCTGACCACTGAAACCCATAAGAACAGGTTTACACGTATTATGATTTTCTTTGAAATTGGTACTGGTACTGGTACTTGTGTATCAACGCTCATCTCATTGTTCTAAAAAGACGTCTAATATAAGCTCTGAGCAAGATCACGTCAAGTAGACCCTCGTTTTCCACTTGATCATAAAATTAAGTCTATATATTCAAAATCTTAAACTTTAATAAATAACGCACATAATCATTAAAAAAACTTCATTATTTTACCGAAAAATCAAGGAAATTTTCATTTGTTAACTTAAAAGTTAATTAACTATAGGATAATAAACAAATAATGTCAAGCTATTAATATTTTTATAAAATACAGATATTTGACAATAAATCCGGAAAATTTCATTAATTTATCTTTAACGGTTGATTTGTAATCAATTTTTTAATTAAAATGAAAATGTAATTAATTGCTAAAATGAAAATTGTGAAAAATCGTTGGGGGAGCGGGGGGGGGGGTTAATTTTTCATTGTGAGTACTTGAGAAAAAAATATAAAAACTTAATTTTCATGATCAAGTAGAAAATGAAGGGTCCACTTGACGTGATCTTGCTCTCTGTGAATTATTATTAGACGAATTATATTGAATTTTTGATCCTTAATGTTATGCTCGAATGATAATTAATTTAGCAGATATTTTATAAATTTAAGAATTTTTTCAACAAATAAATTATGTCAAAGAAAATGAAAAAAAAAAAATTGACATTTAGAAAATTAAAAAAATAAAAAACGCAATTTTTTAGAAATAATTTTTCGGAGCATATTTATTTATTAAAAAAAATTAAAAAATGGTCAAGCGACTGCTAACTTTAATGTCATTATGCTCGACTAACTTTAATTTTTAAGGCTTCGAGAAGCTGAAATAAAAAATAGATGAATTTATTATAAAGTATATATTATACAATATGCATATATATTATTTAATTAATGATATCTTTTTGGTTTATTTATTAGATACTATGAAAATTTCAAATATTGCTTATGAAATTTAATTAACAATAATATTAAATATTTTTATATTCTAAAATTAGCGGATATCTAATCGTTTTTTTGGTTTTATTAAAAAAAAATTAATAAAATCACTAAGAAGATATGTAACTGAGTAAATTTGAAGCTGAGTACAGTAGAATTTAGCTAGAGATGAATCTGAATTAAAATTTGAGTAAAGTTAAAGCTTAATACAGTTAAAATTGAGTAAAGATGCAACTGATTAGAGTTAAACTTGAATTTAAAAGTAATTGAATAAAAATATAACTGGCTCTTCTACTTTTTACTAAAAAATTATTAGATTATTTTTCAACTTTTGAATTTTTTGAGCATTTTATCGTAACAAAGTATTTATGACGATAAAATTCATAATGATTGATTTCAATTAATGGTAATTAATGTCTATTACATCAAGGTAATAAAAGTTTAATTTAATTCAATATAACTTTATTTTACGTTGAAAAAAAAAGTTAAACTATATGTATTAGTTTTCCATAGGATTCCACTTTTTAAGTAGAAAAAAATTGACCGTCCATTGCTGACCATATAATTATATGCATATAAATGAAAAGATTATTTTAACTCAATTATTAGTTAGAAATTGTAATAAAAGTAGTCTCGCAAACTATTGATTCACATAGAAGAGTAAAAATACTCTTGATGAAATCATTTTTTCTTGCAAAATGTTCTTGTCATCTGAAAATATCAAATTTATTTTATAGTTTGCTAGAATAGATTTATAAATATCTATTTCGCGCCGTGACATATATACTTATCACATTTATAGACATTAGCATGTAGAAAAATATACATATATATGTACATACTTATATTGACTTACGAGTTGATTGATCATGTGTGATATACATTGTAGATGTCACGCATTATATACATATATGTAGAGTAGATATATTTTTATTTTTAAACGCACACATAAATGTATTTTATTTTGTAAGTTCACATATTCATCAAAAAAATCATAATTTAACTGTGATAAAAAATGTTTAACAGTATAAATTCATTTGTTACATTTGGAATAATAATATTTATAATTAATTATGCAAAATCACACTGTGTTGAACAGTCAGCATGTACTTGTTTGCGTGATGACAAAAGAGGTTATGATTTGAGACCATTGGCAGATCAAGGGTTTGTAGATTAGTTTTAATATTTTTAGAAGTTGACATCTAATATTTATTGTTATTAAGAATTATTTTTTATTTTTTCAGTCCATTTCATAATAAAAAAAATAATTTCACCTTTCAACCATGCAGGAATGTAGATTTGACATTCAAAAACTCGAATGACAGCGACTGTCAAGAATCATCAGTAATTATCAATTTTATTATTTTTTTACTTTAACATAAGACATTACTGTACAAATACTTGAGAGTTAATTATATTCTTAAAAGGCATTGAGGACTATCATTCGTTTTATAGATTTGTTTGCTGAGTCGATCAAATCGGTCAATAAGCTTGGGTAAAGCTGAAGATTCAATATGGTCATCTCCATTGAACAATAAAAATGGTATGCACTTGGTATTTCACCACGAAAATTACATGACTAAAATTAAATTAGAATGTTGCCATGGTTGTGTGACGACGTTGGTAGATCAAAATTCTACTGATACAGAATATGTAAGTGAATTGTTACAAATAAATATAATTAGCCTTGAGAAATCTTAATAGTTTAATACGCAGTAAAATAATAATAAAGTAAAATTTTTATTTACTGTTTTAGAACTTGACGTTGACATCAGAGAGTAACTGTCTAATAACTATGAGAAGAGGACTTTCAACAGGATCTATATTAGTTATTCTCTTGCTTGTTTTCACCGGAATTTACTTTGCTAGCGGTGCTCTAGCATTAAGGTTTTTACGAGGCGCTGTTGGATTGGAATTAATTCCTAATTATGAATTTTGGTCTGATCTTCCTGGACTTGTTAGGGTGAGTACCAAAATATTATAAACAAATAATATTGCTATCGTTTATATAGAAATTAAAAATACAACTCTTGTTTTTATTTATGAAAACAATTAAGAACAAAAATTAAATACTTAGTAAATGTTCTGAAATAAGATATCAAATACTTTTGGAAATTCAAAAAGTTAAGCCAAAATTTCTTTAACAGATACCTCATCATAATTTACATTTAACGTGAAATATTTAATATTTATTTATAGATTTTTTCGAGTTGTAAAAACGATATTGAAATAGTTTTTGTTTCATTTTATTTATTTATTTCCTTTTATACAACCCAACAGCCAAAAGGCCAATAACAGAGTCTTTAAATAAGTTGATACAGATTACAAAGTATAACTTAATACTAAGTGCGCTGTACTGGTAGCTTATACAAAAGAGAAGTAATAAAACAAAAAATAATAAGATATAAAGAAAATACTGGTGTATTTACAAATATTCCCAAAAAATATAATATCATATCATAATTAATTATTATTATTACAAAAAATAAATATTGACTGAAGATGTATAACTAAAAATGTTTAACTAAAGATGTGAGGGATAAGATGCAAGTGAGATTTACATTCAGATGGTTTAAATATGGACATGATTATCAGTTTATTAATTGGACTTGGTTATTTATTATTTGTTATCTGAGAGATATTAATAGAGCTGCGATTTCATTGTTATTACTTTACTTGAAAAACATAACATATCAGTAGTTAGTAAAATTTTTGATAAAAACTAATATTTTTGGGTGATAAATACAAGCCCGATTTACGGAATGAATAAAAAACTAATAAATAATGTCTTCAGAAATTAATAATTAATAATAATAGAATATTTGATCGTCATCGAATTTTTTGTACCAAGAAATTGTTAATTGAGTAAAAGTATTTTTTTTTTCTCAGTGTAATAAATTAATTTCATTTTATCAAAGATGTATTCATTTTCATTAGTTTAACAAATTATATTAGTTATTATAAAATTTATAAAACAAAACATATTATTAGCTAAAAACTCTTATTGCGTTTTTTTTATCGTTTTCATTTTTAATTGAATGATCACAATTATTAATAATACTTCCATAAAAAACACAGTTTTCAAACTTGATATTAGAGCAATTAAAAATCGTATCTCCACTAAATATACAGTTTTGATAATTGATAATTTGATTATTCAAATTTAAATTTGTAGATAAGCATTCTGACGATGGTTTATTGGTAGGAGTATTGAATTGACTTTAATATTACTTTGATATTAAATTAACAGACGACAAAACAACATTAATAATTATTTTTAAGGTTGAAGGTAGCAACAGAAATGACAGCGGTTAACAATTTGTTATAGCGACAGAATAAATAGTCCCTAGTTGCGAGTGTAATTACGCATGAGAAATTTTTTCCTCTCGCTGTTATAGGGAGCGCGCGTGTACTTCTCACAGGGAGTAAATGTTAAACTTTCATTCCTGCCATTAGGAAGGAAAGTACATACTTTCGACCGAGGTATGAAGAAATAGTATATTACACACCTAGGGAAGTAAAGTAAGAAATGTCTCAGATCACATGTAATTGTTGTCCGAGGCGAAGCCGAGGTCAACAAACATGTGATCTGAGGCTTTCTTATTTACTTCCCGTGGAGTGTATACTATTTTTTTGTCCGACGAAGGCGGAAAGCGGCAACTTTGTTTAGCGCAGCGGGACGAAAGTTGCCACTTTCCGCCCGGAGGGCAAAAAAAAAATTTTCTCACCTTGAGAAAATTTTCCTCTTGAATATTTGATACCCATTTTAGATTAGTTTAGCACGCAATTATACATATTGAATGAAAGAAAATAGTTCAATATTATTTGATCTTCCCATTTGACATATTCGTCAATAAAAATATTAATGAAAATTTATTATCGAGATATTTAATTTTTTGGAGCCAGAGAAAAATTTTCTCAAGACAAGAAAATTTACTTCTGTCAAGAACTTAATTTTTTGGAGCAAGAGAAAAATTTTCTCAAAACAAGAAAATTTTCTTGATTTAAATAAATTGTCTTGGATCAAGATACGTATTTCTTGAAGCAAGAGAATTCATTTTGTTGGAATAAGTGAAATTTCTTGTGTAAAAAAAAAAATTTTTTTTTGCCCAAGAAAATAATTAGCAAGAAAAATATTTTCTTGGTTCAAGTGAACCATTCTTTCTGTGCACGTAAAATCATCTCATAGTGATGACAGTCGAGTAATTTTTTAGTAATATCAGAGTAAAATAGTATACACGCCAGAGATGACAGGAGGATACTCGCCTTTGGCTCGGGAGGCAATTTTACACAGGCTTAGAATATTCTACTTCTCTCCCTCGGTGGGTAATATACTATTTCGAGGTACGAGATTTTTTAATTAAGCTGTTGAATCTATTATCTAGTGTCGACTGTTATTGATCTACCACGTTAAGAATTTGTAGGCTTTGTATAAGCTAGTTTAAATCTTAACTTATTTTCTCTTCCATTTGTGGAGACGATATCATTCCACTATTTTTATTGCCATCAAAAGAAAGTTATTGTTGTTGTTAAGGCTGGACTGGATTGAATGAGTCAGAATCACCACTATGCCTACCAGTCTGAGGTAATCTTTTTTTTTTATAAATGCTGCCATTACACTGTATATGTGGATTACTCTTAAGATTATGTAGCATCTGGTTTTGTTGATCTTAAGTACTAAGATTTCTCAGCGCTTGCATAAGCTGTTGTAGGGCTTGTCTTGTCATCGGTATCATACCACTTTGGCTTTGAGGACTTACATCGACAACAGGCTTACCAACAATATTGTCTTGTTATGTCGTCGGTTTGTATTAAACACAGCCCTACGTTATCTTGATAACTGTGCCTGTCGTTATCACTACTGTAATTGTCTCAGTATCAATTTGTCCTTAATACTTGAACAGAATGATGCCCTACATTTTGTTTCTTGGTAATATTTCGCATGGTAGCAACATTATGCAATAAGTTGTTTGCAAATTGAACAACTACCGTTTGTTTTTCATTCACAACGTTTGGTATGTCTAAATGACAGCTAAACAACCGACAATTGATGTTCCGATACTGACACGCGTGAACTAACTATTGTATAAATCTCTCAATTAATATTTCTCTTGCTTCCTGGGGATTATCTTGTCTTACTGTCGCACGATATTGAACTTGAAGATCTGATTGACTTATGGGTCCATCAACAATGCTATCTTGTTGTTGTATTTTATTGGCAACATTCATTGTTGATTCCTTTTGATTTTGTTGTGGTTCCATTATTTTCTGATGAACTTTGCTGCGGAGCAAGAGTTCTAGCGGAATTTTATTGCATTCAGTACCACCAGTACAGGGTTTTTTCTCTCTGTGTAGAGTTTAGTTTTATCTAGATCACTAATGTAAGCTCTTTTCATGACTGTCAGTCATTACTATGCATTAGCGCAAAATAGTAGCTGTGATCTTGATCTTTGTGAACTATATCTTGTTATTGATCAGCGTAGCTATAGATCCAAGATCCAATTGAATGAGTGAATAATGGTCGGCTTGTGGTGGTGATTCAACCTTTGTGAAGAATGTGTTTTTAATTTAATTTGACAGTAGAGTTTATTTCAGATTAATACAAATTGTGTTCGATTATTTTTACATTTATTCAATTAAATATAAGTTACAAAATAGATTGGATTAGAAACGCTTAATTTTCATGCTCAGAAAAAAAATTAACGAATCAAGAAAATCATTTTGAAGAGCTTCATCGTCTTGATTTAAGTTGAAAAGTTCTTGAACTGATAAATTTTTCTTAGTTTTAGTAAATTTAATTTAATTCAAGAATTTTTTGTCTTGACTCAAGGGAATTAAATTCTTTAAAATTATTTTCTTAAAATTGAAATTAACAATCAGTGAATACAAATTGCATAATAAGAACGTGACATTGGCTTAGTTGTAAATTTTTTTACAATCGTAATGTCAACAGTTAATTTTAACTCAACTAAATTTGAGTTACGATTTTTGGTAAATTATTCAAACCCTAAATAATGTTTACAGAAAGAGAAATAACTCTTATATGAGATAAAAGTAAAATGGACCGACAAAAGTTTTGTGAATTAAAAATATATAATTGAAAGAAAAGTTTCCGATTATAATTTATTTTAAATGTAGTTCTATTGTATTTTAAACTTAAATTTTTACGGATACTTAAAAGATTGAATAAAACTAAAAAAATAAACAGAAAATTAATATTCATTAAGACTGGAAGTTAAAATTTTAATGCATAACTTTTGAAAATTTAAACTTTCATGTTATAATTGAAATTAAGCTTTTATTTATTCGAAGAAAAATAACAATTTTAAAGTTTCTAGAATATTAATTTGTTATTTTATCTTTTGAATTCAAATTTTTTTATAAACATAATTTCATTACTAATATATTGTTCTTTTCTTTTTTGTTTAGGACGGAGTGACATTTACACTTAGCGGTTGTTCGCCGGTAAGTTACGAAAGAATATAAATTCTATGATAAATATCATTTTCCTGTGCAGTGTAACTTGAGAGAAATTGAATCATAAGTTGAAAATTGAGAGCAGCCATTCAAAAACTTCAAGTAATCTTTTGTTTATTTTATTTTTCATATTATTTTATTCATATTATTAAGAAATATTCGTGTGACAAGCAGAATCAAGATTTCTTGCAATAAAAAAAAAACTTATTCACAATCATCATAACTTTTGAAATTCACAATATGTATAGTATGTTAGACTGTCGTAAATTCATTGATTTATTATTATGGGCGTTATAAACATATAAAACTTCAACGACAGAATTTATTTCTTTCTTAATAAGAATATATATTTTTTTTCATATAACCTGCATTGAAAATGTGAGTTTCAATGCCTGTTGAGCCAACCGAAACTAGACAATTTCAGACCAATGCGACTGTGCCGGGCAGGTATCAATTATTTCTTCCCGGCGGACAGAAAATGACGATTTTCTGTCCGCGAGGTGAAGTTGCAGCTTTATTTTCAATCCTATCAATTGTTTGTTTATTATATACCTTTATAATTGTCATTCTAACCGTTAACTGTACTGACATATTATAATTGTTATTAAGCATAAATAAGAATGATAAAAGAAAACTTGTCAATTTACGAACAATGTTTGGTAAAAAATAAACTATTACTTTCTATTTTATTATAAGTTTCATAATAAAATGGTATTTTCGCTGTTCGTCTGAAACTATCTAGTTCTGGTTGGCTCCAGTCATTGAAACTAGAATTTTTAATGCAACTTATATGAAAAATATAATGTGTGACGCGGGATGAAACACGATTTCAGACCGAGTGATGCCAGCCCTCGCTTCGCTCGACCAGGCAACTTCACTCTGGTCTGAAATCGTTTTGTTTCATCCCTAGTCACACAATATACTATTTAATTAGATAAATATATTTGATTTACGCGCAACGTGACATTTCTGGTCAGTGATGTATAATGTAATTTTAAGAAAATTAATTACTCTACGTCGTGTCTATTTTTTGACAGATATACAGAGTGTAGAGAAGATTATTATATTATAAATATTAATTGATTTATTAGAGTTATAGATGAGAGCTATAAATTAATATTTAATTTTTTGATATTGTGCAGTGCTTTAAAAATTTTTTAATTCTATAAAGAGTTTGAAATTATCAAAAATTAGATAAGTTATAAAAATTATATTTTTATAAATACGTATCTATTGCTCTCTGTTTTCTTTGATATACAATAAATTATATCGATAAAAATATCGAGATATAATAATCCCAATTGGAAAGACAATAATTGTTTCTGTTTTATAACTTATACAATATTCTGAGTTAGAACAAGATGGTTACAATAATATTGAGTAATTCAATAATAATTTAATACGTTTGTAAGTTAATAATAAATATTTATTAATACTAAGGAGTTGATATTTGATGTATCAAAAATTTGAAGCCTTTTTTGATTTATCAATTCTACATTATTCATCTTAAGCATGTCGCGATACCCACGTTCTAAGATGCCGTGAATCACATTTATAAAATTTTACAGCAGACAGTAAAAACAGTTAATTTTTAACATTAATTAAATGGGATCAGACAGATAAGAAAGTTTATTTAAAAGTAGTTTAAATATTTATTTAAAAGCTATTCAACTATTTTAGCTCTAAATGTTTAATATGAGGTGCATAATATTGTTACGATTCAATTTTTTCTATGAAGTCCAGTTAAATTTTGTGAGTTACGTTATCTTAGAACGTCGGTATCGATGTGCTAATAATTTACCAAAGTTGTTATTTAAGAGCTGTGTTACAATTGTAATAAAATTTATTAAATTTTCATTCAAAAGATTAACAAATTTTTAGAAGAGTCGAAGTATCCACTTTACACGGCTATTCTATTAACAAGATAAAAAAAATAAACAAAATTGAAAGAAAAAATTTGAAATTTCAGAAAATAGCTTTTCTATTCTACCAAAAATTAATATTGAGGAATTATTTGTGTAATTATTTTTTCTACTGTGGTGATTAGGGTGCATCAAAATTTAATCTTCGAAAGCAACCTTTTAAAATTGGAATTTTGAATTTCGCTTTTAACAGGAGCTGTATTTGGGCATTTCCTGATATATTTTGGTGTGTCACGATTTATTTGATATTCACAGAATTTTTTAACAGGAGTCGTTTGGCCAAATTTTGAAATTCCAGAAAAAATGCTTCAACAAAACTCCTGTTAAACAATTATGTGAGCATCAAATAAATCCTGACACATCAAAATATCTCAGGAAATGCCCAAACCTGACTCCTGTTAAAAGCGGAACTCAAAATTCCAATTTTAAAAGGTAGCTTTTAGAGATTAAATTTTGACGCACCCTAGTGCTGATACTTAAGGAGGTATCGTGAAAAATCACTTTTCTTACAATATTCTTCAATTTTTGAACACGCATACTTTTAAGTGTCCTCTATACGAATAAATTTTTTTTAATAGTCCTTACGGTGCTAATTTTCGAAATATTAGCAATTAAAAATCGTACATTTAACATGTATTCCCTATCCTGACCGTAGTTAGAGTAAACATTTTATTGAATAACAACCATACTTTTCTTAGGATTTTTTTGAAAAACTGAGAATATTTAATTGAAGTTATAAGTATTTTTTATCAAAAATAACATAAACAAGCGGTAGGGTAAAAGTACCGTTTGTGGCCACTGTACCGTTTATGGCCATTTATTGTTCAAATAAACGACAGAAATAAATTTATATTAATAAACTATAACAAACTCAATTTGTTTTAATATAAACTTCTTAAAACTCAACAAAAATATGATTATAATATTATAATTTTTTATAAATTAATTCAAATGTTAACTGGCCACAACTAGTGCTAAGGTGGCCAAAAACGGTACTTCTACCCTATTCTTTCAAATATCTTTCAAACAGTAATGAGTGTAGGAACAAAAAAGAATAAGTTTTATTTTAATGAATGGAAATTTATTCGATAAAATTTATTTCAATCCATTGCATATATTTTCCTTAATCTTGAAGATTAACTTACGCATAGACCATTCATATTAAGAGATTGAATTTAAGAAACTTCAGTCATTTTATAAGTAGATTAACCATGCTTAAACTCATCATCTTCACTCAGGAACGTATAATAATTGAATATTATTCCAATTATACTAAAACTTTTAAGTTATGTTGATCTGAAAAAATAATAATTTTATAGGAACAAATCCCTCTGAAAGCTTTGCTATTGATTAAAACTTTCATAAAATAAGTAAAAATATACTTAGTAGAAAATTAGCAAATTAAGTATAAGTAACATCCTATAATTGTCCATAACTATATGGCACTATTATACTTACAGATTTCTTTAATAAAACTCTTTGCTGCTCGTGGTTTTATTTAAAATTAAGAGGATGGTGTTGCCAGCTGCTGGGAACTGCATTACACAAGGCATTACCGTCCGCAATCTTGTAAAATTCAAAAGAACTAGTTTGAACAGCTCAGTACTTAAAGTCTTCTTGAATACAATAGAAGCAAGCAGTAAACCTTGGATTGGTCGAACGCTTCCTAAGAATTTTCTATGTTAGTAACTTAATACTTGATATAGAAGAATATAGAAGTTACTCACACGTCATTGTACCACATGATATTGATTAACACATTTTTACTTAAACGAAAAAAAATTTTTTTCATGTACTAGTGAATGATATTTTTTTTCTTTTTTGAAATAACCTTGTGATTAAATTGTCTTTACCAAGTTAAAACTATTAGTTATTATTATGAATATAAAAGACCATTTGGCTGCCGAAATGGGAGTAAATTTCACAGTGAATCCAACAATAAAATAATCATTTCCAAAACGAATGCAAGAGTAAAATTCCATTAAATAGACAGAGAGAGTGAGTAATTTTTGGCCTAGACTGATCGTGAGGTATGTAATTAAAAGTTTATTTAATAAGCTTTCTGATGCAATTTAGAAAAATTTCACAAGTTATCGCATTCAATAGTTATTGCGCAAAGAAACAGTAATAGTCCCAATTTTTGAGAATTTTGAAGGATTTAAATTTCTTTTATTCCTAAACTATTTGATTAAAGAAATATATAAGTATGCAAATTAGAGCATATTTAATGAGCTTTCGAATACAATTTACAGAAATTCGATTAGATCTTGCGTTCAATTGTTATTGCACGGAGATACGGTAAAAGTAAAAATTTTTGGAATTTAGTAAATCTTTTGAATTGCTGTCATTTTTAAACTAATCGACAGATTTGGCTTATCTTACACAGTAAAAAATTTTGCGTCAATGCGTCAAAAAATTTTACGTTAAAAATTTTTATGTTAAATATTTAAAACTTTTTTATGTTAATTAAACACTTTTCTATGTTAATTTAACACAATAGATGTTAAATTTACACATAAAAGTGTTAAATATTTAACACAAAATTTTTTGACGCAATAACGCAAAATTTTTTACTGTGTAGAGCTTATTCTCAGAAATCGTCCGAAAAATGAGTATGTGACGTTTCATTAAAATCCGTTCAGAATTAAGGGAATTATAGAAGAGACAGAGCCAGTAATATGGTGTATATAGATATATAAATACATACATATATACTTTTGAACTATATGTATTTTCTAAATCCGCTTGACGAGCTGAGTCGATATAAAGTAAAAGCCCCAATAGATGATCACGTACCAGTATATGATCACTCCATGTATTTGTATATCTATATTCACAAATATAGGTATACAAATACATGGAGTGATCATATACTGGTACATGATCATATATTGGGGCTTTTACCTTATAGCAAAATTTTTCAAAAGCTCCGTCATGAGGACCAATTCAATATTAATTAGATTTCTATGAAATCTACATAAGTCTTTCTTTTATATAAAATACATTCCGAAATGCTACTATTTCTTATCATAATTTTTTCATAAGTCAAGAGAAAATATCCATGTAAAAAATTCAATTAAGATAATTAATTATCATTTCTGTTAAAAATGTAATTTCAGAATGTGAAAACTAATAATTATTTCGCTTACATTGTCTCAAATAATCGAATAAGTTCCTATGAGAATCTATTTTACGAAATCTACTTTCCATCTCGGGTTTAGACAAATGGCGCTTTTTATAATATTTTTGTGCGGATATTTTATTATTAAACTTTTTCTCGTATCTATAACAGATCGTACTGAACAATTCAAAGCATTAATGTTGCATTTACTTCCATTTATCCACACTCATAAAAGTAGCATATTTTTTTTTTTTAATTGAAAGCTTCTACAATTCGTGATAAAATATTAATAATAATAACAATAAAAATATTAAATCAATTTTAATTTATTCACATGAATTTAGTGAAGATATCGTTATTATTTTTTGTAAAATATATAGAATTTACACTGTTATGTGGTCAATGCACAAAAGAGATGATTTATTATTTTAAAAAGTGATGTGTTGTAAAACCGAAACGATTCAAAAATGATATATGAAATATGTGCAAATATATTCATAATAAGGATTAGTATTGTTATTGTGAATAAATAACTCATTTAAAGAATATTTTCATTTTGAGAATGTGTCCGTCATCCCTTGAAACTTTAATACTGATAAAGTATCCATTAAATCTGTCCGACGGACGAGATAATACGCGGTGGTAGTACAGAGATATTTTTTGTTCATTCAGTATTTATAAAAAAAAAGTTTAAATTGGTTTAACTGAAAGAGAATAAGTGAACGTTTAAATCGTGCACAGTAAAAAATTTTTCGTCAAATTTAACACAAAAATTTGTGTTGATGACTTTTTTTACACAATTTGTGTTGAATCAACATACTAAAATGTTAAATTCTACATAAACATTTTTACACTTGACACAATGACGAAAAATTTTTTACTGTGTGTTAAAAAAATTTAGGTAGTTCGAATGATCTTCCGACAGTATTTTCTCGATCTCTTGGGGTTACTCCTGTCACGTGAAATGGTGAGTTATATAACCTTTTCCCGAGACTATGGCGATAATTCTGGGAATGAATAAACTGCGATCGCACAAGTTCTATCGTTGTGGCCCATTGAGGCTTTGGTTATTCTACCATAACAAAAAGCAAATTGGCACGTATTCCCAAATGTCCATTTGAGAGAAGAATAAAAATTATAGACACATACAAGTACTTAAAGATATAAAGGTTTAACGGATGTACTCTCATATTTGATTTATACAACAGATTTTGAGAGCACGAGAAGAAAAAACATTTCCTAATTTGATTTATGTTAAGAAGAAAATTTTAACCATGATATATTGTAGGTGTATTCCTTTATTTGTCTATCGGAAAAATAATTTCGACTGGAAATCGTTAAAGGTAAAACTTTTACACTATAAAGATTAAATAAACGCAACAGGAGTCAGGCAGTCAGCAGAATATCAGGTAAATATATGCACGATGAGAAAAGTTACTATTACCGGAACCCAGTGAGATCAAGTTCAAATAGATGAGCAGATATTTACAGTCGAAAAGGAACAGCTTGTTTAAATTGCTCTACGTTTAGTAGAGATTGTTCAGCTTTGAATATACATAAGTTAAATAAAACACAAGTGAGTATATAATGAGAAATGTTTTACTTATAATAGTTATTTTATTGGCTTCTGTGCTTTGGGGATAGTAAAAATGATTCGATAAATTTTAGGGTTTTTTAATGTTACCGAAAAATATCTTATTTTTAGAAATATTATTTTATAACTAAGCAAAGATGAAAACGATTTACTGCTAGTAATTTTTTTATATATTATTGAATTTTTTTTTTTTTGATTGAAAATTGTAGGATTTTTAAGTATTTATTGCTTTTATTTTTTCGTTTTTTCTTTATAATAAATCCACTGAAAATAATTTAATAAAAGTAATATTTCGCTAAAGTATAAAATTCTTCGAATATATTATTGAATTAATTTTATAAAATATTCCTTGTGACTTTAGAAATAAAAATTTTATTAAAATTAAAATATGCGAAGAATGATCGCACCACCACCTCTGAAGTATACTTCTTTATTATTTTATTAAATGGATAATTAGTGATAATTAAATGTTTCAATATATACTTAGCCTGTAGGTTTTTTGCTGCATGATACGCCAGGAAATGTTTATTGATAAGAATTATAGGATATATTCATAGTACACAATCAAGCGTTAATTGAGAAACTACGTGCGATAGTATACTTTTGAACGAATAATTAATAAATAATTATTTAACACTATCTTCTATCATAAAGAGCTTCGAGTTCTACTACGAGAAATCAGAATACGAGTAAGAATTTCATTAATTTTTTGGTATATGACTATGTTTTGACAGAGTATTCGAGGTAATTTTTTATTGCTTGTAATTTTATTTAATTTATTTGTTATTAGTTGCTGATGTTTACGGATCAGTAAACATAGTAGATCAGTATATTATTAACTTTATATTAGTTTATTTATAATTTTTTAAATGATTGTATTAATTTTTCTGTTAAACTAAATACCTGAGGATGTCGAAATAAAACCGACGAAGCGTCGTGTAACGAATAATTGAATTAAAATTTATTGATGATCTTTTTACCTGATTTTTATTACGTATTAATTTTTTAATTAATCAAAAGATGCATAAAATACATTTAGGAAAAAGTTCCAACAAAATTCATGAAATAGATCCGTGGTTTAGATTTTTAATATATTCTTTTATTTATTAAATTTTGGAGTGATGTAAAGTATATAAAATTAATAAGATATTTTTAAAAATCTATCCAAAAATTAACATTTTAATATTTTGAAAACATTAAAAATATTTTTTTTATCATAGTAAAAATACTACATATTACAAATTTTCAATATTTTCAACTGTAATAGTTACATCTTCATTAGTTTCAATAGCAAGCCAGTTTCCGTTTGCATTAATACTGTTGATGATAACAGATTTAGATGAAAATTTATTAACAATATTGGCGAGACAGCCCGGTCCAGTTGCTTGGTAAAATGACATGTAATTTCTTAAAATAATACCATTTTCGAAATTATCGTTATTAATAGATAGCAGTACGTGATCATTGTTGCGAACAGTTCCTAAAAGAGCGTATCAAATGAATATTAAAATAGTTAATAAAATTATAGTGTTAATGACTAAATTAAAATTGCCGTACCTTTAATTTGGTGCGAATCAACTTTGACGATAACTGCATCAATTTCACCATCCGCATGACTTTCTTTAACCTCGACACCAGCATCTTTAGCCAACATCGGGGCATTTACCAAGTTTAATCCATTTTTAGTTTGGCCTTCAAGTAGTCCAACAAGAACAGCAGTATGAACAAACTTTTTGGCGAGCATACCGTTACCAACAGTTTGACTTTCAATAGGCGCACTGGAAAGTCTTTGGTTAGATGATTTTTTAAGAAAACGTGCGCCTAATCGGCCTAACTTTTTCGAAAGTTCTATCCACGATCTGTTTTCATCGGATGTCGCGGCTGATAAAATGGGTGCATTGACTATTCCGGTGACTCTGTATTTGTCAGAAATACCAGAAATAGCAAGAAATTGCTCCGCTATTTCAACTGCTACACGCTTTTGAGCTTCTTCCGTACTTGCACCTAGGAATCATAAAAATAAAAATTATATAAAAATGCGTGATAATTATTACGAAATTATATTTTGATAATTTATTTAAAAATTACATTATTAGATTGACGGATTCGAACTTTTCTTAATTTTTTAAAGCAGCTATATTGTTGACATTTTTTAAATATAGGAAAAGATTAAATTAAAAATCGAAATTTTACTATTGATTACCAAAAGACAGTAAGAATAAAAATTTATTATTATTACTATTTCTTTATTTATCGACCATGAAGTTGAAACTTCTTGCGACCGTCCATACAAAGATAATACTTAGTATAGCATTTTATGAAAACAATCAAAATGAAAAATAGATCTAAAAATAAATTTAAAAGTTTAAGTATGTTATTAAAGTCCAAATTATATTAGAATTAAAAAAAAAAAGTACCAGTTCAATTTCTTAATTTTATCACATTTTTTCGATTATTTTTATAGTTACTTGAAATATAAATTATATTTTTAGTAATAATTGATAAGAAAAATATTACAAAATTTTTACAAAAAATACACTGGAAATAAATTACTTTTTTAAACTCGTACAAATTTTTTATTTTTAAGTTTAGTCGAAATAGAAATCAAAACTTTAAATTCAATTATAGATTTAAAATAAATTATTTAAAAAATATTTATTTTAATTAATTAATTATTTTTTTTAAATACTCCTACTTAGTGGAATATTTTTAATTCTGTGATAATGTATATAGAAAAATCTAATAGTTTCAATTAAGTATATTACCATGCATGTAAATAAATTCGAACAACAGAAAGGTCTATTTGATAATAATGAAATAATTAACAATAAACTAAAAAACTAAAAAAATCAAAAAAATTTGTGCCTACGATAATTTTTGAGAATTTATTTTAAATAATAAGAAAAAAATAATTACAAACCTAAATGAGG
This sequence comes from Cotesia glomerata, assembly GCF_020080835.1. Classification (NCBI taxonomy): domain Eukaryota; kingdom Metazoa; phylum Arthropoda; class Insecta; order Hymenoptera; family Braconidae; genus Cotesia; species Cotesia glomerata. The sequence goes on from NC_058160.1 coordinate 7,412,883, forward strand.
AGTCGCAATAACATGAGGATGTTTGATAAGTTCCAAAGTTACGGGATTTTTAGGTGGTTCTTCAACGAAGACATCAAGTGCAGCACCACTACAATGACCGGATTTAATAGCTTGAAGTAATGCTCCTTCATCAACAATTCCACCTCGGGCAACATTTATAATTCTTACGCCTTTTTTGCACTTGGCTAAAGTATCAGCATTTATGAGATCTAAAAATGAATATGAACGTCAAATAAAAATAATAAACTAACAATGTTCATCAGTCAATAACTAAAGCAGATTAAAAAAGTACAAACTTTTTGTTTGTGGAATAAGTGGAGTATGAACGGTAATATAGTCAGCGAGCGGCCAAATTTCTTCTAAATTGAGTTTCGTCGCACCAACTTTTGCCGTATCTTCAGCACTAAGCATTGGATCGAAGCAGATAATCTTCATTCCATATGATTGCATTCTGAGGGCTACCTCACGACCAATACGTCCAAAACCGAGTACTGCCAGAGTCTTCTCAGACAATTCAAATCCGGAGTATAGTTTACGATCCCAGCGACCCTCCTTCATTGATTGAGCTGCCTGAGGTACATTTCTTGCAAGTGCTGAGATAAATGCACACGTCAATTCACAAGCACTGATGCTATTACCTCCTGGAGTGCTAAAAAATAATCAATAATCAATAATAAAAATAAATAATAGATAATGATGCTTTTGACATTTTTTATCATTATCATTATTATAATCAGAATCACTAATCAATAGTAATGTAACGAAATAAGTAAATACTTACTTAAGGACAACAATTCCATTACGTGTAGCGGTTTGTAGATCAATATTATCAACTCCGGTTCCAGCACGGCCAATAATACGAAGATTAGGCACTGCTGAAAGTATTTCCGGGGTAACTTTAGTCTCTGAACGGACGATTAAACCGTCATGATTCTGCAAAAAATTCGGTGATTTATTATGAACTAAATTATTCTTTCTAACGCCGTATAATATTAACACACTAAATTGTTATGAGTAATTACAAAGATGATAAAGTTAAATAAGATATGGTATGGATTTCTTTCTTTAAATTTATGTAACGATAAATAGTTTTATCGTAAAACACAGTTTTCATAAAACTGAGAACTTATGGAAAACAACGTCGAAAAATTCAGCTATTTTACTATCTATGTTCTACGAGAAAAAGTCCTATAAACTATCGATAAAGTATTAAAATTTTGAAAGAACTAACTGAAAAAATTTAGCATATGAATGTAATCTATTTTTATAATAAAATAGAATTTATGCTTGTGGAATTTAAAAATGTAGATTGGAAAAGTGAATAAAAGTTGACAAACTTTTGATTTTTTTTTTCAACATGCTATTAAAATTGTTTGCTTACTTAAAAACATTTTGAATTAAAAAAATTGATTAAACTGTTGATATAATTTTGTTTTTCAAGAAGATTTCCATTAGTATATAAAGAGAGCAACCCTATTCAAATTTTGTATGCTAAATTTTTTAATTTAATTACCAACTCCTTTTAGCAACATCAACCTTAATACGATAAAAGCATATAAGTTTGAATATTGTTAAGCAGGTATGAAATTTACATTTACATTCTAGACGTGGTGACCTAACAAATCTTTTTATCAGTTAATTTGTTAATGCTCTACAGAGGTATTAAAAAATCTTTGTATCGGTAAAATCGTTTATAAATAAATGATGTGGCTTATAAATTTTTAATTTAAGTACAACAACATCGGACGAGAAGGTTCTGGTAGAAACAAAAAAAAATGTTAAGAGCTTCAGAGTATAAATCTTTGAGATTGAAAATGTAGAAAATAATACAAAAAACCGGTATGATGACCCATCTTAATAAATATGAGCTGAGAAACCGGTTAAGACGGGATGGATAGACGTTTCGTGAGTATAATATTGATTGAAAGAGCAAAATAAGTTTGGTTTTTGTTTATGATACCATACCACGTTAAGGGCAGACTAGCGTAAATAAACACTCAAGAATTATTGGTATTTTATTTCTTCAATTATTGGTTTTTCCTTTTTATTATGTCATGTTTTATTTTTCATTTATATTATTAATAATTGGTAAGTTAACGAAAATGAGGTAATTTTTACAATAATAAATGATTTGATAAAATGGTGACAAGTTGACGTAATCTTTATAAATCTGTGAAGTTTTCTAACTTTATTCAATTGTAATCAATTAACTACTTTTCCAATTAAGGTGAAATTTTTCGTAAAGTTCAGAGAATAATCACATGGAAATGATTAGCGAATTTTTAGAAATATTTGATTATAATATTTAGGTACTAAGTACTGAAGAATAAGTTAAAGAGAATTTTTAAGATAAAAAGGAATATTTTCGACGACTATCAATTAACAATTTTGTATAATTCAAGTACTTGCTTGAAAATTTTATTTGATGTTATTAGAATTAGTAAATTGATTTGCAAAAAAAATAAATTGAAAATTTATATTAATAACACGTACATTTTTTTTTTATTTTGTTCCGAATCTAAAAAAAAAAAATAAAATCCTAGGAATTGAATAAAATTTTAAGAAACTAAAATATCATTCTTTCGATTGAAAAATTACTTCTGATAATTAATCTTAATCATTTATTTAGGACACTCATTAGACATGTCTGACAAAAAAAAAATACATTTTTGATTTTTGAAGCAAGCGTTAGAAAAAATAAGAAATACTCAGTTTTTTTAATTTTAATCAATTGAATGTATTTGATACATTTGGCGTAAGTCCAAAATTAAAAACATTTTTTTTATATATTTTGAAAGATTTATTTAAGTGATAGGATTAAAAAAGTATGATATAATCTTTAACAGTTGAAATTTATCTTATCCATTGAAATATGCGGTTGTATCATCATAGATAATTGACTTAAACTGGATTTTTCACAAATCAGTATTCCATTACTGATCCTTCGTTAGATAATAAAGGGGTATAAAATTAATCAGTATTACTCGGGCATTTTCCACCAATTAAAATTAATTCTTGTTCTTCTTCTCTTGTTTTACCAGATTTCTTTGTGCTATAACAATGTCTTAATTGGAAAAAAAATCTGAGCGTTGGCAACCAGGTCAACACTTTCGTTGATATAAAAATCAAATAACTTTTTTTTTTTTTTGGAAAAAATCAATTTTATTTTTACATACTTACGTAATTCTAAGAATTTTTAAATCTCAGTTTCAAGATGATATTTCTTTTAAATATTTCGTTGTAAATGAGTTTAGTAAATCTTTTTCATTATCTATTTAAATGAATTTAATTTTATTGTAAACTTTTCTTTATTCTATTTATTACAGTTACTGAAAGCATCTTATCATCCAATTCACGTGTTTCGCTTGATACTTAATCAGATTTGCCGTGATCTAATTAAATGTCAATCATTGTGTTGAGATTCAGATATGTCTTAGCGGAACCCGGATGAAATAGAGATCCATTCAGATTGTGTACTATATATAGGTTGTATAAAGTCTAATTGTTATGCATAAAGATTAAATTATTTCTGTTTATAAATTCAAATAAGTATTGCTTGGTGTTGTTCGTAAGATAGACTTAGTAGTAGTTGTCTAGTATATGGATTGGAAATCACTCTTCAGAATTAAAATTAACCATAATAATTTTCATTGTTGCTTTATTTAAATCAAATAAAAATAGCCACAATTTTTAAAGTACACACACTTCTATCTAGGCTTCGTGAGTGCACAGAAAAAAAATTTTCTTGAATCAAGTATATAATTTTGAAAAACTTAATATTCTTGATTTGAATAGAAAAATTCTTGATTTAAGGAAATTTTACTTGATTCAAGAATTTTTCGTCTTGATTCAAGACAATTGCCCTCTTCAAAATTATATTTTTGGTTCAAGAATTTTTTTCTTTAATCAAGTTAATTTTTTTTTCAGTGTAAGCAACCGATTTTGCTTAGTTTTGTTTATATTTTATTAATCTATGCTATTATTTAACAATATAATAATTTTAAAGTGAAAGTTACTAAATATAATTAAATAGATACATATTTATACTTGAAATAATAAAATTACAATTATAAAATAAATAGATTAGTTTATTGAGTTCAATCTATCGTAAGTGGTGCTCTTAAAGTGTCATCTTATCTCGTTGCTTGAACAGTAGAATTTTGTTGTCAATTTTTTCTCAAAAATTGAGAATTTTTTTTTCTAGCTCTTACCTTTTTTGAAAATTAAAAAAAAATACAGTTATATTCTTTTTATTTGTATTTTGTTTATGCATAGTTTTTATAAATTTTTAAACCAACGCAGAAAAACTCCAAGTAAATTTAATAATTTAATTGTAAGAACAGCTGTCATAAATAATGAATGAAAAATTTTTCTGTTTTAAATAAATAAGTTTATGTAATGCAATTAAATTATTTATTTGAAATCTATTAAGAAATTTAAATATCAGTTCATTGAAAATATAAAAATTTTTTAATAAACGAGATTTTTTTTTTTTAGAGCAATACATTTAATACAATTTATTAAAAAATCTCCTAAACAATTAAACTAGTTAATTTCTAGTATTTAAATTAAATTAAATTTATTGTTGAATATTGGTATGTCTCATATTGTAACTGATAGTCCACATACATATGTGAAGCTGAAGCAATTAGTTGGGACGAAGTACAGTCTCAGAGAAAAATATTTGATATACTTTGTACGAGGAAATAACTTTTCGTTAATATATTACAGTTATGGGACAATTCAAATTAAAAACTTCTTCTTAAGTATTTTTAAAATATTCTCCACTCATATTTAACTCTTATAAGAAAAATGTAAATGAAGAATACACTTAATTTATTTAACAGCGTGAATTAAATTTTTTTTTCGAGCTTAAGTAATTCTTGTGACAATTAAAGTTAATACTTTTATTATCTCTCAGCTCAATGAACACGCAACCGATGAATTGATACAATTAACATTTTATTAATATAAATTGAGTAATTAAACAGATGTAATTTATGTTAATTATTTTATAATTGTTTATTATAAATAAAATATACCTGCAATTCTTGAATTAAGTCTTCTTTGGAAAGTTTATATTTAGTCGTCACCGGAACTCCATAGCTCGTCAGTAAATCCGCACAAGAACTATCTACCGGATCACTGATAAAAACACTTCTTAATTTGATTGACATGTTTGTTTGAAACTCGAATCTGTAAAATTTGTTTTCCCTTATTATTTAATCAAGCGTAACATGTTTATCTATTTGGAGTTTGTAGGGTAGATGCAAATAATATTATAATTTTTTTCACTGCTGAATATATATCAATATGTTGTATTAAGAATGTCAACATTCCAGTGCATTAGTTTAATATTCATAATAACCAACGTTTCTATTAATAAATTAAAAGAAATCTTTTATCGGGATGAAGAAATTTATAATTTTTAAAATATCAAGTAACATATCAGTAAATGTTGAAACAAATAATAATTCAAGTATTACACTTTCGTGAATACAATTTAGCTAAATTAAATGATTTAATTATTTTATCTATCATTTTTAAGAGAGTTTATTGCGTTATCACAATGTGAACTTTCGATAAAATAATATTAAACTTACTAAGTGCTACAATTAATTCTTCAAATAAGGTGATAATCAAATCACACTGGTTGTATGATAATTAAAATTAATTGAGTCAATATAAACAGTTTGCATTTGATAAATTTTTATAATTTATTGAATGTTGAAGATAATTCTCTAAATGTCATAATGGGTTTCCGGCAGATATGACCAGTTGTAAAAACATAAAACTTTACAGACTATTTTTAAGTTTCATATTTTTATACTTGGATATTTATATATTTTTAATAATATGTTTAAATACCTGGTTATTTGATAAAATAAAGCAATAATTCTTGAGAAAGAGTTAAAACAAGACTGATCAAAGGTCTGTGTGCCACAATTCTTATAGCTTTCAGTTCTGATACCCCCACTTCTCTGCTGAATAAATTCTCCAACCGGCTGTCTCCAAACTATCACCATAATATAATATATATCAGAAGATGTTATATTTATCAAGCAATGTTATTCACTTGATTCCTAAGAGTTTAAAAAATAACATGCTTACGTCATTAATGCTCCGGCGAGTTAATAAATTGCATTATATATTAGTTTTGTGTGGTTGAAAAATTTTAGCAATGTTATTGTTGGTATAATTTTCATAAAAAACATTATTAATTTGATACACTGTAAAAAATCGGGAGTGAATTTTACTCCGCATTCACTCCCATCACTCAGAGTACCGGAGTGAAGTCATTCAACATTCCGTGTTTAGAGTGAATCTGGAGTTTTTTTCAGCGGAATGATTTCGGAGTGATTCCAGAGTGAATCTGGAGATCATCCAAGTACGGAATTCTTATATTAAAATAAATTTTTATTTAACTGAAAAAAGTTTTATGTGCTAAGTTATTTTTTTTTTTTTAGTTTTAGGGTACAAAATAAATCAATAAATAAATATATATAAATAATATTTGTGAAATATATAAAATACGTAGAAAATTTATGGGAGCACTCAAATAAAAGGTTTCGACGAGTGTAATATCGAGATGAGCTTATATCTTGAAAATATTATTAGATGGCAAGGTTCAATGTCATTTTTAAATTGACATTTGACATTTTCTATGTTATAAGCTTATTTCGATGTTATACTCATCGAGACCTTTCATTTAAGTACCTACGTGAATTTTTGATATAATTTGTATTTATAATATTTGTGAATTATATAAAATAGGAAAGAATCGAAACTGGAAAAAATTAACAATTAATTTAATTTCCAGAAAAAAAATTTTTTCGATTAGTAAAGAAAAATTTTTGTTTAATAATTCCCATTCAAGAAAAAAAATTAGAAAAGTAAAATTTTTTTGAAAAATTAGAATTTTGAAATAAAAATATTTTTTTGACTTTAAAAAAAAAAATATTTAAAATTCGAATTTTGACAGAAATTGAAAAACGGTTTATTTATAGTAACTTTTAAAATCTCCAAGTACGCATTTTACAATTTTTAAACGAATCAAAACTATTTTTCATTTTTGTTCGAAAAAATAAATAAAAAATGTACTCCACGGAGCGAAATCTATTAATAATATAATTCAAATCAATCTCGGAGTGAATAAATCACTCTCGGTGTGAGTAAATCAATTGAAAATAATCCACTCCGCATTTACTCTCATATCACTCCGCATTGACTCCAAAAATTTTTTACAGTGTAATGTGAGTTATAATCATCACATCGACGTTCTAATTAGCAAATTGTCTAACTTCATTTTAGAGAATCTTCCGTTCGTAAGAAAAAAACAATTAGTTTAAAATTTATTATCACTTTAAAAAAACTATTCAATATCATTAATATCTAATAAAAGTATATAATGTTTTTGTTTGAATCATTCAAATAATTTATAATTTAACTATTGCTACATCAAAATGTTAAAAAATCACCTTCTAAAAAATAAGGAGTTAGACCAATTGCTAATTAGACCGTCGACATATCTTATTTTTTAAATATGTTTTTTGTGTTACGGCTAGTTCACTTTGAATTTTTTATCAAACTTAAAAATTAAAATACTATGTAATGTTTCCCGCTATAGAGGAAAAATGTACGAAAAAGTGAAAAAAGTTTTTTTGTTAAAAAAATTAATAAAAAAAACTTTTTATAATAAATGAAGCACCATCGGTTGACAGTACATTAATTAATTTATACCGAAAGGCTATAGAAAGTACTATACATATTGACAATCTGCTTAACTAAAATGATAGCTTTTAAGTTATGAGTGCAAAGAATGAAGAGAATTTGCCAACACACGAGTGTCGATAGCTTTATCCTCTTAGTTCATACATAAATAAATGTAATGAATTAACATTAATAATATTATTAACATAATATTTCGCACAATGCCGTAATAAAAAAAAACGACTGGCCTCATAAATACAAATATTTATTGATGAAAGATATTTTATTTATAATAGTAATAATCATAATGAATATTAGTCTTATTTTCACATTATAATATGACCATTTGTTATTTGATCGCGATATTGCGCGAAATATTCGCATGGATTGGCTACTCAAATATTATTTATCAAACTACTTGAGATTGTTAGTTATTAGTCGATCTTCATTGCTAATTAGTTCTTGTATTACTTATTGTAAATATAATAAAAGCATACTCTTTTGTTGTGAGATATTTTAGAAAATTTGATCCTTACTAGCCATGTAATCATCGAATATTACGATCAATAAAATCATTATTCTTGTTGTGAGAGCAGGCTTGGGTGGGGTATTTAATTTCCGAGTTTAAACTTGACTTCTCTAAGACCTTGTGATAAAGTGTAAGGAGACGTACCCGGAAAGATTAGTATCCGCATTAAAGAACACTAATAGTGTATCCAAGTTTCTTGAGAAAATTCAGAGTGGAATTAAATATCTTACGAAATACAATGATGAAGCTAAAAGTTAAAGCGCTCCTGAATTAAAGATCATACTTTTAATTTTACTGTCATCCCTTCAACGGAAAAATTAACGAAAAAGTTCAAGTATAAATGATAGTTAATTTGGGAGAAGCAGACTATTTTCTTTTTAATAAATTATGGTAGAAGAAAAAATTACAAGTACGCACATTTTTTACAGTTTAAAATAACATTTTTTTTTTCAAGGAAATCAAAAGGACCATTCATTAAATTAAATCAAAATTTTAGTCTAACTTAAAATATTAAAGAAACAGCAAAAAATTAGAAAAATTTTTTGCAAATTGCATCTCATGACAAAAATGTCCCCATTAATATTTGACGATGAAAAAATAATTAGAAGTTAAGAATAGTTAAAACTTAACTTAACACTTCTTTTTAAAATTTTCAAAAGTTTATAATTTGCTTACTTTCAAACTTTTGATACAAGTTTAGTTTAACAATTGATTTTACATCATTTTTTTTCGTTAATATTGAATACTTTTATCTGTATGCATGTTTCTAAGTTTCAGAACTTAAAAAATAGGTTTTCATGACTTATTTTCTACAATAATTAATGGTAAGTAATGTTAAACAAAGATTTAGTTCAATAAAATATTTTAATCCAGTAGGGTGTTAGTTATAAATTATAAACTATAATTATAATAAGCGTATTATACTTAACGCATCCATTATGATTGTGCAATGAAAATGTAGATTATTTATTTAATGTGGGAGAATAATATTTTCGACCGCGAGGTTATCTTGTGTGTTATGTGATGCAAGTGCTGTGCTGGGGGTCTGATCAAGTATTAATCAAACTCTGGAGCAATATCAATTTGTTTATATCTCCCTTGTTCTTGTTATTTCTCTTTCGAAATTTTTTTCCCACTGCGCGTGGAACATTTTATAAAATGATAAAAGCATAATTGTTTACGCTATTTTTGTTGAACAGCACATTTGCATACTTCAGATTTAACAATCGCCTAAAGACAGAAAGGCTTAAAAGCTCCCGGTTATATAGATTCTCTTATCAACGGTTAATTTTCTTTTGTCTTTGATAATAAAAATATATATTATTTTGACTAAAATTATACGATCTATTATCGCTTTATTCTTTTTAAATATCGCATTAATTTTATTTTTTATTTCTACTTGAATGTCATGAGGAGATAATTTTATTTGCTCACGAAAAAATACTTCTGTTCGAAAGCTATCACTTTTGATTAGGTCTTATATTTGGTACTGAAAGATTTTTTTAATTGTTTAAAATATATAGACTAGACACTTGTAGTCGTTAAGTGATACTACCGAGAATCCAGGATTATGGATTAAAGAAATTTGGTTCAATCATTTTTTGATATTTTTAATCACAATGCATAATTTGGATACTTCTGAAACAAATTTGAAAACTAATATTACTAAGAGGGTTAATTACCAATAATTTAATAGAAAATATCACGGAATGAAGATATGTCTGTTACAAAGTTTTCTTTTTTTTCATCATTAAATCGATTAATTCTTTGACCTATAATTCCATTTTCACGTAAGGTAAAAGCCCCAATAGATGCTTATGTACCAGTACATGATCATTCCATGTATTTGTATATCTATATTCACAAAAATATAGGTTCACTCAAAGTTAACGCAAAGTTGCAGAAAGTTAACGTTAGCTTCACGTCAACTGTTATAAGTATAACTGTTGCTCTATTGTTAGCGTAAACTTTACGTCAAATTCTGGCCGCAGGTTTACGTGAACTTCGTTTCGCTTGTGCTAATTGGGTAGATTATGAATAACAGAAGGAAGTTTTAAATTGTTGGAAACATCCATTCCCATATTATCAACAGTCAATGTTGGGAATTGTTGGCATGATTCTTTTTTTTTTTGTTTTTTTTTTTTTTTTTTTCCGTAGCGCTTTTGAAGAATACGCAAGAAGAAGAAAGAAGTAAGGTATAAGATCTCATTAGTGGCGGAGACCCCATTACTGACACTTTCTTTGATTTTGATACTTATTCAATTAATGGTCATTAATTTCAATAATGAATATATTACTTCTAATCTTTAAGACCTTTAGATCAAAAAAATTTTTAATTTTTATTCCAAGTAGAACATTTTTTCATCGAAAGAAAAAGTGCCACTAATAGGGGTTAAAGCTGCCACTATATAATGGGGTCTTTTACCACTTATTACCACTTATTCATAAGAGTCCGATCCGATCGGGGTTTGAACTTGGTTTTTAATAAATTTTACGTTATTTTCAGCTTGTAGAAAAATGTATATTCTGAAGTTAAGAACGTTGATGTTTTCGAATTTAGTATTTACTTGTTGATCTGAAGGAATGATTTCTTAAAATAAGATTATCCTGGGCTTATGTTATATTTTTGTGCTCAAAAACTGCATCGATTGCCGTGAACCGCATGAGAATTAGTTGATTCGTACGGGAGATATTGAAATTCAAATTAAAAAAAAAAAAATGTTTTTCGAACACGTCTCTATTCAAGCTCAAAAACATGTAAACAACGTACCCGGAGGGAAGTTTCAGGGATGGCCTGTAGAATCGAGCGTTTTTCATAGTGTATTGCACGCGAGGAAAGGAAGTAGAACATTCCAACCCGCTTGTAAAATTGCTTCTCGAGCCGAAGGCGATATATGCTACTTTCTTCCCTGGCGTGTATACTATTTTTAACCATATTTGTAGCCGAAATTTTAATTTTCTGCCTTTGTTTTGAGAGAAAGTTAATGTTAGTAAAACTATTCCATTTGTTTTTCAAATGAGAAAAAGCGATAATTTCTTCCTGCAAAGCAGAGCAGGTATATAAACTTCTGGTGTAGATATGGTAAAAATTTTTTTTCTCGTGCAGAAAGTCATTTTTTCCGTAGGAATTGTTTTTCTATCTTTTCAGTAATCATTTTGTAAATAATTGTAGATAATTTAAAGTTAAATTCTCGATCAGAAGAGAAGCTGAAATTAAACCTAAAATTTGCCACGCATCTCTATCATGTAAGGTTTAAAACGAAAAACGTGGGGTACATGCAATAGATAATAGATAATAGTGTCGAGATGAGCTATCGTCGAGTTAACTTACACAATAGTTCATGTCATCCTCATGGCAATGAAATTGATGAAACTTAAATAAATTATTTATGGATCAATTATCTTCCATGCGCTCTAGTTTTTTCGTTAGCATTTTTTAAGTATTTTCAAGATATTCAAGATTTTGTAATTACTAAGTAATAAAAATAAAAAAAGAATGAAATTTATTTTTTGTAACTTGTACTGCCACCCCAAAAGTGATAGAATTTTTGCACGCCTATTATTATTTTTATTATTTTTATCATTTTTGGTGGCTAACTTAACTGCTATGCTAAAACAATTGATTTAAGCTCATGTAAGTTCATTTTTTCGACTCGGGTTCATTTTGCTTTTCTATTTTCTAAATATATGATGAAATGAATGCAGATTGAAATTTTTTTCATTACACTTTCATATATTATTTGCTTGCTTTATTCAATTTGTAATTCAAGCCCGTTTTTTTGTAATATGTATCTTGCGGCAGCAAGGTGATAGACTAACTGAGTGTTTATTTTATACACCAACTCGTGTAGTAAACAGCAAATACAGCAAATGGAAATAGAAACTAAAATTAATTACCATGGGGCTTAACAAAGTAATGTTGAAGCTTGACGGAGCCACAGAAACTGATGAGATATTTAGTAAATATTATTCAATAGAGATTTTTTTGTATCAATATATAGTTAGGATAAGAATAATGACTTGTTAAATAAAAGTGTTATAAAGTCAGTTCGGATGTATAAGTAACATGAGAAATGATCAGTAAATGACAACATGATTGATCTTAGGATCAGTCATATTCGTAATTATAACAAACAAAAACTGAATCGAAAAAATTAGTCTACAGAATGAAATAATCGATACTCAAATGGTTGTATTTCACGGTATGTTATAATAAATTATATTGCGTAGTGAAAAGGATGGAAGAAAAAGATTTCAGTCGAGGGTGAGTGTTGTAGATAGAAAACATTATCCATAGTCTGGAAAAACGGTTTCATTTCATGCCACACGCTCTATTTTTTCTTTCGTATTACTTTGTGGAGCACTGATAGAAGGATTTCTTAGTATTTAAGAAGATTTTTTTGTATTTAAGAAATCATTTCTTAAACATCATTTTTTAGTATTTAAAAAATATTTCTTAATATTTAAGAAATATTTCGTAGTATTTAAAAATATATATATTTCTTAGTATTTAAGAAAGATTTCTTAAATACAAAAAAATATTTTTTTAATACTAAGAAATGATGTTTAAGAAATGATTTCTTAAATACAAAGAAATCTTCTTAAATGTTAAGAAATCCTTCTATCAGTGAGTAAAACTACCGGCTGTGAAACGTTAAACACTATTTTGACACTCGGATAATATTAATAAACTGATAGACAGACTAGTAATAGATCAAAAACTATAGATACTCTTATTGTACTCAATAATATGTTCCGCGGTGAAATCTGCTCATACACTGAAAAAAAAAAATCTGGAAAACGGTTTACCTCGCAGATCATCCTCGAAATTTCCCGCTACGTAAAAAACGCTTGAGAAATGATTTATTTCGGTTTTGAGCTCTTCAAGCTCAAAAACACAACTTTTATTCTTTTTTGAGCTTCGAGTTCGAAATTCTATAGTCTGTGAATAGTTTAGGAAAGAATAAAATAAAATTTATCAATGTCGCGGATCTGAATATATTGTATGCAAGATCTGAAGTAGTTTTAAACTCTTATATTAAGCAGACGACATAGAATAAAACATGAATTTATTCGTTCTCATAGTCGAAAACTAATAGCGCATGAAAATAAAAAGAATAAAATCTAAAGGAGAACAAAATGATAAAAAAGTTGAAGAAATTGAGCAAATAATCTCCTGACATTTCCGTTTCCTTTTAACTGAAAACTGAAAGTAATTTTTCAGTTTATTTTTAGATTTTTTTCGTGATCTATAATACGAATGAAATGCTAGTGAGCAAGATCACGCCAAGTGGACTCCCCATTTTCTTCTTGATCATAAAAATTAAGATATATATTTTTTAATTAAGTACTATCGAAATTTGATCCCCCAAACGATTTTTCAAAATTTTCATTTTAATCAAAATTTTCAAATTTATTTCCTTTAAGCTTCTATCCACTCTTAAAACGTTAAGCCCGGGCTGATCATAGAATTACGATAATTACTATTTTTTTTAATAAAAAAAAAATTTTTTTCTATTATAAAAAAATAATAAAAATTCTATAAACGTCGAAATTTACTGGAATTTCATTATCCAACACCGAAGAATATCTGACTACTTCTTTTTCTTGAAAACCAATTACGATAAAAATCTTAATCTTTCAGAGTTTTATTTTTTAATTATTTTGATACTGCAAATAGAATGTTCATCGGGGAATATTTTTGCACTTTAATCTACCATATGTATATGTATACGTAGTAACTTCTCGGGAGAAATTAAACAATTTACGTGCTCGGAAAGACAATTTAACTTTTACACAAATACGATTTTCTCAATACAAAAATATTCCCAAAATTTTATGAAATTTCATCTTCTATCATTATAGAAACTATGGCCAGGAATTATACAAATAATACTCATAAGTGATGAGTTATGAGTTGATTTTCCTTTATGTTCGATTATATGTTTGGTGGTGTTGGTTCTCCGGCGTTGTTTGTTTCAGTTTGCAGTAATATCTATTGCGTATATTATTTTTATACTTGTAAATTTAAAAATTATTTTGAGAGATTAATTATAAACTTTTATGTGTTATTATTGCACGACTCATGATGCGAAGCATCAGAGAGTGCTTTACGATCGAAATTTATTATATACTTTCCTTTTTTTTTCCTGTGTACTCACTTATTTATTTTTATTTAAAAAATAACATTTGATAATTGCATAACAAATAATAATTGCTACAAATATTTTTCAGTTATTAAGAATTTCAATAATCACTAGCTTAGTATGCGCGCTTATATACTAGTTGGTGTGAGAATATAGTTGAAATGATGACACTAAATTCCTTTGAAATATAGTATGTTCACTTATGCGATTTTGTGGTAAGTCGGCACAGTGCTGCAAATAACTTAGAGTATTCCAAAGGGACATTATTGTGTCCCGTATAATTAATTAAAATTCCATAAATCTCTACATACTTAAATTTAGTCACTTAACAATGACTGTGATGTCATAGTAGTTAAATAGTATATCTTTGTTAAGTCGTATATTTAATGCTTCATTGCTATAATTTTACAAAGTAATGAATTAGAGCATCGTTTTTCACATTTGTAAAAATTAAGTCTTCTCACGTTTCAATCGTTTAATAGCACTTGATAGTCAATTGGTATGCCAACTACAAATTTAAAAATAACCTCTAACTAATTGCAGCGCAATTAATTCTAGGTCGGTAATATTTAGTTTAAAGATTTTATTTGCATAAGCTTTCGTCGAAATTTGAATATTGATCGATAATTGAATAAATGTAAAAAGTTTCAATCCAGTTAGTAACTGAAGCTAAAGTTTATCTACGATAGAACAGTTTGAGTTTTTTGAATACCTTTCTTTTTTTTCTACATTAATCTTATCTTAGATAGTTTTGTAAAAAAATTGATAGGGTAAAAAATTGCAGCTTAAATGATTAATCATAAAATTTTCGTTTTATATTTAACTTTTTACAATTACAATATTTTAAACAAACATTACTTAAAATATCAAATATTTTTTTATGTTAGTTGGGGATTATAAAAAACAATGGATTTATTTAAGTTAGACAATGGTAAATTAAAATATTAATTATAAACTATAACAATAATTTTTTACGATACTTACATTTATTTACAAGTTACAATTTATCATATTACAAAATATTTTATAATAACAATAAAAATATTTCAATAATAATTACAATATTAATACAATTTGGTAATTAATAATTATATTTCGTTGCTTTTAAAATAGGATGGCACAAAAAAAATAAGTGCTCTTTTTTTTACTATCCTATAAATATATGTCAGTTCATTATGTGCTAAGAGTTCAAAATCAGCTCGATTAGAAAGTTTTGAGGAGTTGCTTAAAATAATTTCATTGCACATCATCTTATCTATTATATTTCTTGTGATAATGAATCTTTTATTTTTTTGAGAAAAAAAATTTTTATTTTTGAATTAAAAGAAATTCAAAAACTAATTTTTTTTTCTCATAAGTTCATAAAACACGATATTTGGAAATTTTTGTAATTTATCCATACAAAGTAAAATAAAAAACGAAAATAGCCAAAAAGTTTTCACCAAAGTTGAAAGTAATGATTGATTTGGCAGAGAAGTATTGTCATTAGTTATTCATTAGTAATTACTAATTAATTATTTTTACCAGAATTAAAATTATACTGAAACATATTTTTTACGTAAAGTAACAGAACAGTATTATGTTGATAAATCGTAAAAACCTTAATATAACCGGGACATAATCTTTATTATATGACGTAAATGTGATGTAAGAAAACATTACTACTCGTGATATTGTTTTAAATTCATGTCGTGGTATAAATAATATGCTAAATTTACTGTGCACAAGAAAGGTAAATTATGTTACGTAAATATAAGATAACAAATGCCACTGACTGTAATATTGCAATTTTGATCGCATTTATGTAAAATTTACATCAACTTTTAAGATGTCACTGTTCCTTAGACGTGATATTACAGTGACATTAATGTTTTCACTAGAATACTAAATACTCGAAAATTTTTAGCAACCTTAAAAAATTCTTCAATCCAGTTTTAATTTTTTGCGATCTTTTTCAACGATTTAAAAGTAAAAATATCTGTCCAAGAATATCCTGCCGGAGATATGCTCTCAAAAAATATCCATGTGAAAAATATGTTGAATTATTCTTTCTCAGTATATTTAAATTCAAAGATATTTTTATACATAATAAAATTTAAGCATTCAACCTTTAAAACTTGGTAAATGAAACTAATATATTTTCATAGGAATAAGCAAGAAAAAAATATTTGGTTTTTTGAGACATCTTATTCTATATATACTATGTACAATATAATATATAAATCTATAAAAATTAAAATTATATTTGGAAACTCATTTTTATTACTTTCTCGAAAACTATATATGATATAGTTTTCAAAGTAAGTATATTTTTTGGCATACGGAGTAATAAAATAAAAAAAATACTTTTGAATTTGAATAAACCTTAAACCATGTAACTAAAGTTGCGACCGGTCAGCTGAACGCTAATATACATAGATATATAATATACATAGTCAATTTCAAAGCTTCCTAGATAATGTTCGATACATTTTAACCCTCGGAAAAAAATTAACGACTATCTGGAGTCACTCTCCTTCCACATTTTCATCATTTGAACCCCTTGCAATTGTCGGAACTGCTAGAAATTCTAGCGGGAGAATTTATAAAGCTCCAAAAAAATTCTGATACACTTTTTAATGTGTACTCAGAATTTTCCAGCTGGAACCTCCAGAGGCTTCGACAGTCGGAATTGGTTAAAACAAAAACAATAAAATTTGAAGGTGACTTCAGACAGGCTTGAACTTTTTTTTTGCGCGGTAAAGTGTGCTCAAAATTTTTAGGAGCTTTATTATAAATTCTTCAGCTGGAATTTCTAGCAGTTCCGACAATCACAAGGAGTTCGAATGATGAGAATGTGGAAGGAGAGTGATTCCAGGTAGTCGTTAATTTTTTTTCCGAGGGTTGAAATGTATCGAGCATTATCTAGGAGGCTTTGAAATTGACTATGTATATTATATAACTATATGTATATATTATCGTTCTGACCGGTCGCAAATTCAGTTACATAATAAACCTTTGTATTTTGAATTTTCACGAGAGGTAAATTTATATTCATGAAAAATTTTACATAAGAAATAATGTATATTTTACAATTGAGTTATAGCAATATCATGGCAAACTGGTCTCCGTGGCTCAATATTTGGTTTATCGGCCACGGGGTCAGACAACAAAGTTCACGAACTTTTGACGTACGTACTTTGCCTGGTAATGGTGTGTGTAGTGCAAGGGCTGTCATAAGTTGAATTTAATCGTATAACGGAACTGCGGGGTACGTTGTTGTTACCATTTTCCATGTGAGCTCCGTCTGCGGCATTGTAGCCTCTGTCTCGCCTTTGAAAGCGGCAAGAAAAAAGCTCCCTCATTGCCTTTCGAAAATTTCGGGACAAAAAGGCATAAAGGAGAGGATTTAAGCAAGAATTCATGTATGATATAAGAGCTGTGGAAACTGTTAATATCGTGCTGAAATCTGAATTTTGGTTGTAATTTGAACCCCAGTGAAGCCACAGGATTCGGACTTGTTGAGGAAGATTGCACATCGAGAACATAATTACCACTGCAATGAGCATCCTGTAAGTATGTTAAACAAATTGCTCTTTAATTTATTTAATTATGAGTATATAAATTTTGGAAAACTCCATAGTGCCTGCTTTAAACACTCATTTCATGATGAAATTTATTCATTAAACGAATTAAAAATTTTATGTAACAAACATTTTCCATTGAAAAATTTATATTTTCAAACAAAATTATTTATCAATTGTTGATTCAAAAAATTCTGGTTTTATTGGTAAATTAATTTACGCAATATTATTTCAAATTAATCTTAAAGTTATAATTTTAAGTACGAATTCTCAATATTTTTATTATTTTTTAAATCAATATTTTTCGAAATCTAATTTATTAAGCGCAAAACACTGAGATATGAATAACTGTCCCCTTAAATTGAAAACTCGTTGATTTCAAAATTTAATTCATTTTAAAATTAATTATATACGGCTAAATAGTGAAATAATGCATATCGAAAAAAAGATAATATATTGATTAACAAATTTCAAATGAAATTTCTTTTAGAAACATAGTTGTGTTAATAAATTTACTTTCAAACTCGTTCTTTGTAAAGAACATAATCAATTTGACTAATTTTTATTCTATTCAATTCGTAGAATCAATGCCTAGATCTGATTCGAAAATCTAGCTCAATTATTATTCGTATTATCAAAAATAAATCATTTCTATGATTATTTCCACATAATTTTTACTTGTGAAACAGCTGTATGTAATTTTTCGTAAACATAGTTTTTATCAAGTCTATGTGGGTATACATGTCTATGGCATTTGTAGTAATAAACTTGTCACAATGCATGAGGGTATTTAACTCACTAGAAAATTCTTATTCACGGAAAAATTTAAATAAACATCAAAAGTGAATTGTACTGAAATTTAATTACTTAAAATTAACTCATCATTAAAAGTAGTTTTTTATTTATTATTTGTTTTTGTAGATTACATAATTTTATTCGAATTAACGTTTACTTTAAAATCACTGAGAAATAAAAAATAATACCCAGATTTTGAATGTAAAGTTGTATATATGAGCATCAACAATTTGAATAATTTATATATGACTTGAGCGCTTAAGGCATGCGTATTTGGATTTACCAAACTTTTTTTTTTATTATGAACTTGTAAAAAGTTTTATGAAGAAATCTTTTCATAGAAACATTCATTATGAATTATTTATTATAAGCGTAATTGACAAGTCAAAGTTTAAATAGTTTGAGTTATAGAATTTTTGAAGATTATCATTTAAGTGAGGTTTGTGGTGTAGGGGTTTTTATTTCAAAAAGGATAATTTAAATACAATTCAAGCTTTCTGGATCAGTTTTATTTAAAATTTTCAATAAATAAGAGACGCTTTCTTATTGTATCGATCGCTTTAAACTTTCGGGTATTATTTATATATTTAGTTTCCATTTCATTTTACTTAATTTTTGTTTCATTACATTTGATTTGATAGTTTATTTTATAAATACTTGAAATTATGATCGTCAAGATGATATTTTAAGTTACCGAAGACTAACACATAAATGATTTATATCAGTTGTAGCGAGATAGTATTTTTTCCATGCAAAATTAAAGAAAAGATATTGTTTATTTACCTTATGACACCTCGACGTGCACGAAGAACATTTCTATTAGATTCATTCGTATGGTGAAGTCTTATATTTCTCGGTCTGGTTATTAGATCAGGGCCGCTTAAAGTTCGTCCGCTTTTCCACAGCCTGATTCCAATTCTGGTGTACAGATAGCTCATCAAAAACAAAGGTACAATATAAAGTAAAATTAAATTGACAGTGTCAAGAGCATTTTTACTGTGTTTTTTCATGTTTGGAATACAAATTATATCGAGAGCTCCATTCATAAGTTTATTTTCAATTGTTTCTGCGTATATAAATTTTGGCAAAGCATAAATAGCAGCTAAAATCCATCCAATTACAACTATTACTCTCAGACGACTTCTTGTCAGCAAAGATCTACACTTTATCGGATGAATGATTGCAAGGTATCTCTCCACGCATACTAATACTAGGATCATGATACTTGCTGTGTATGAGAGTGCATGAACAAACGTGTAGACTTTACAGAGGAAGAGGCCAAGAAGCCAGCTGTTCATAAGATAATTAATCAGGGTTTGATAGACGCAGAATATTCCGACGCAAAGGTCTGCTACAGCTAAATTTGCCAGGAAGAAGTTTGTTATGCCGCGCATTCTTCGTGAATACATGACGACTAGAATGACTAGAAGATTTCCTGAAACACAAAAATGATTAAAAGTCATTATTAATAATAAGCCTTCTTTGTAAAATTATATTTTTGGTTTTTAATGTAATTATAGTTAATAAAATAAAAGTCATTCAAAGTAAAAATTAAATATTTTATTCGAGTTATTTAATTTAATTTTTAAATTTGTTCTTGATAACGAGCATTATAGTATATATATCAATACAAATATTACGTTTAAATTATATGTATCAAATATACGTATATTTGATTAATAAACTATCATCATCAGGAAGAAAGGTGAAATAGTTATTTTTTATCTACACTGATAAAGTAGTTATGAGGGATTTTGATAGGTTTGAATCGACGCTACAAACTTAGTATTATGACACATTGTTGTCAACTCAAGTTTATAATAGTAAAATCTATAAATTCCCCACTTAATACATAACGAATCAATTTTAACTTTTTTGTAATGCTAATTCAAAAAGTTCGGAAGGATAAATTGCAATACCAGGTCGAAAAATTCATACCTACCAGTCTTTTTCTAGATTTTTCTGATTTATGATTAATTTTCCTAATTATTGAGGAGCCAAAACGAGTAATAATGTCAGAAATTGCAAAAACAGATTGAAATAATCTTAACCATAGTTTTTTTTTTTAGGTTTTTTTTTTGTTCTTTATGAATTTTTTTAACTTATGATGCCTCTCAAAACAGTATTCATGCTGTCCACAGCAATATTACACAATATAAAAAAAATTTTCTTGAATCAAAAAAATTTTTCGGAAGACCTAAACTGTTTTAAAGCAAGAAAAAATTTGTTAAGACAAGTTGGCACGCATGCTTTATTGATATTCCATTTTATGCACAAGAAGTACATCACGAAATTTTTTTTTGAATTTTTTTCCAATAAAACTTTTTGTTGAATTCAAATTTTTTAAAGATCTTAATTCATTATTTTTTGTAAAGATTACGATTTTTATTACTCTCAATTTTGAACGTGTACTTAGTGGCATATTTTGCAGTGAAACTGTTTTTTGTCTAATCACTATACTTAGACTTTCTCGACATCTACATTAGGGTGCGTCAAAATTTAATCTTCGAAGGCAACCTTTTAAAATTGGAATTTTGAGTATCGCTTTTAACAGGAGCTGTATTTGGGCATTTCCAAATATATTTTGGTGTGTCACGATTTATTTGATATTCACAGAATTTTTTAACAAGAGCTTCGTTTGGCCAAATTTTGAATTTTTTAATTCCAGAAAAAATGCTCAAACAAAACTCCTGTTAAAAAATTATGTGAAGATCAAATAAATTCTGACACATCAAAATATCTCAGGAAATGCCCAAACCTAACTCATGCTAAAAGCGAAACTCAAAATTCAAATTTTAAAAGGTTGCTTTTAGAGATTAAATTTTGATGCACCGTAATCTACATAGCTTTTATTGCTATTTGAAATGATATTTTTTTCTATGTAATTATTGAATTGTAACGTTCAAATAGTAAATAAACTTCATCATTTGTTAATCGATTACTACTTATTACAAATACACAATGATTTATTATAGTTCAGTTTTTTTTCGTGTACATAAATAATACATTTATCGATAGTGTTGCAGCACTTCTCGACCAACATTTGGAAAAAAATATGCACTTGAAAATATTACATGCTGGTTGGGATAATAATAAGATTAAGTACGTACGTACGTCACATAATTTATGACTGCAGACAAATCGGCGACAAAAATTTTTAAAGTTTTTCAATGACTGGTTACAATTTTTTTTTGAAAAGTCGAACAGTTCGATACTTATAATGCCGAAATACATAAATATGGTTCATATTTATCGGTGGAATAATTGTTTTCAACTATTCTCATCACTTTTCAGTAACATAATATGGAATTCATCCAAGATTTTAATTTCAACTGTTTACTTGTTAGATATATATGTTTCTTCTCAATTTAGTAGTATTGTTGACAGTGAAGGTAATTTATATGTAAATTAGCTTTGTATCACAAAAGTATGAACCATGACAGATATGTTCAAGTAAACACATATGTATTCAGATAGTTTTCAAGTGAATCTCATTTGTATGTATATATATATATTAGTATACATAGACACATGCTACTGAATAAATACGTACTCATTCTCATTCTCATACATTCATCATATTATGCTTAAATTCTTATGGATTTAAATCGGATTATACTTCACTTATCATGAATTTTCACATTGTTTTTTAAATAATGTACTTTCGAGAGAAAGAAAAATTATCACCCAGAAAAGGAATTTTTGGTTCAAGAACTCGTTGAAGTGAACCATTTAAATTTATCAATTTTTTAATGAAAGCAGAAAAAATTTATAGAGTCCATTGTTTTTCATTTTTCTTATTTAACGTCAAGTTGTTAGTATATAAAACTACTTTTTATGTTTTGTTGGAATTATATAATTGTATAACTTGAAGAAGATATTTCTGACCCGGCTATTTCATTTCATCTTGCATTAAAAGTTTTCTTTATTTTTCACAAGTTTTTTTAGTTGATTAATTATATTATGAAAAGTTATTCCTTCTTTTAAAACAAGTGAATAAATACATTCTCTCATACTATTTCTCGACAGTTTTTTTGTCATTTACCTACGGAACGTTTCCAAACCTTTTATGATCTGTATTTACTGCTGTTAATCAATAGGTTGAAATAAAAGTTTGATTTTGATTATTTGAATGATGAGACCGTTGAAAATTTATTTATACTAAAAATTACAATATTGACATCTTAGTCTACGAGAAGACTTATTTTTTTTTTATCTTGAAAATATATTATTATAAAATTTACTTTCAAATGAACATAAATTAGTTGATTGACATTAATAATAAAATCTTTTTCCGGCAGAATTTATTTCTTACTTTTTTTGTATAGGAACAATATTACTTCACTGGCATTGTAAATTCTACAATTTTAATATATTAGTATTTACTCCGTTTGCTTGTTAATGTTAACTTAAATTTTTTTCTAATTTAAAAAAAATAGAAAAAAAGGTACTCAATACCAAGTTATTAATAATTTTTTTTTTTGAAAAATGAAAAAAAAATTACTTGTGTGAATTTAGTTAGGAAAAATTAAATTTTGAACTCAAGTAGTACTACTTGGTATTCTAAAGATACTTTCAAGGAAATGAAAAATGACCGTCTTTAGAGAGGATCTTAGTGTAACTTCTTTTTTTTTCATTTTGGATAATTTATTGAAAGTAATGTAACCTGTTAACAAAATAGTAGTTTCAAAATATCTTTATCTGAAAATAAAAAAATTAATGACGAAAGAAACTTTCTTGAAATTTCGACCAGAATTTCTTCAAAACACTTGTTTATCAGAATTCATTTTTATTATAATTTACTTGTTTTTCTATGTACGCCTAAATACATTTTTTTAACTTCCCGCTAAGAAAATTGAAAATCGGGAAGTTATTGGTTTTACCTCGTTTCGAAGCAATGACTTCCAAATTTTCGAACTATTGTGAAAAGGACAGGAATTCGGATCCCATTTTGAGCATCTGTAAATTGAGTTTGATCTTAAAATCATGCCGAACTGACCGAAACGAGTAAGATCCATATTTTTAAAAATAAAATTCTTAACGATTAGTCTGAATTTTAATTGATTTTATATTTACTTGATATAATATTTTCCGACTCTAGAGTTGTGACAAATGCTCGTTTTTATGAAAAAGACGGCATTATCAGCTTTCAAGTTGAATGTGGTATTTTAATAGACGGCGAAATAGATCCGGACAGCCTTAGTGGATTCAAGATGATCGAAGATTCACAAGAGAAAATCACCCGAACTTTGTTGTGCTTAATGCAACATGATCATTCAATCTTGATGATATTGTACTGCCCAACGGTGAATTGCTTACAAGAGTTAAGTTTTTTTTTTTATTTTATTAATTATTGAATGACTGTGGGACAAAGTCCCCTAACAGCCAGAAGGAATACATAATTTAGTATAAATACAGAGAGTGATATATTCGAGTAGTACATATAAATTTTTAGTAAGAAAAAAATAATATAATTTTATAGGATTAGTATAATAAAGTAGGAACAATAATATAAATTAGTAGGAACAATATAAATTTTCTAAATAACAACAACAAAGTCTCTCCGACGTCCTCTGTAGGTTATAAGGTTTTTATAGTTAAATTTTTTATGAGAAATTGTCAAATTAACTTTCACTTCAATATCACTAGGTTAATTAGCTAACTTAAGGTTCTGGAGACTTCATTTTGCTCTATTGCCAGCAAGTAATTATAATACTTGGTTTTAAAGTCTTCTAGGGTTGCTGCAGTAGTTATCGACGATGGTAATGAGTTCCAAAAGAATGATCCAAGGATTAGAAACGATTTTTGATAGGTTGTCGTATGAGGAATTGGTGCCATCAGTGTGTCAGTTCTACCAGTGTCACGATGCCTAGCAATATTATGGTTTAGTCTAATGTGCTTTCTCAACAAAGTATTCTTATTCAGCATTAATATACCATAATAAGTGCATTTTAGCAGGTATAGGCGGCGATTCGATGATGAGAGTCAGCCCACTTGTAGCCGAAGACTATTTATATGATTACCAAGTCTTCTGCGTAACACAAATCTCGCACAATTGTTTAGTGCGACGGTTAATTTCTTTTCCAAGCCTAGATTCAGATTTGTGAGTGCTATCGTACAATAGTCAAATATCGGTAAAACCAAGCTAACGACGAGTTGTCTCTTTAAAGCAACACCCACTTCATTAGTTGACTGACGAAGACGATAGAGTGTTCTTGAGGACGAGTTGCACACTTTAGTCACTTAATTGACCCATGAAAGCGTGGGATCAAGCATCACACCAAGATATTTAAAACTGTCAACATATTCAATGTCTTCACCATTCACTGAGAGTTTAGGTAGGGTCCAAACATCAATGGAGTTGACATTAAAGGCACTGCCGAAGATCATTGCTTTGGTTTTTACCGCGTTCAATTTGAGTTTATTTTGCCAACACCATCCCTCAATCGAAGCTAGGTCCTCGTTTACTTTGACTATCGTATCAGCTAGATCGCATACTTTGCAGGTAAGGTAGATGGCTCCATCATCAGCGAAGAGCAGGTAGTTGCAGTAATATAGACAACTTGGAAGATTATTGATGAATAAAGAGAACAGCAGCGGTCCTAGGACACTGCCTTGGGGAACACCAATTGTGGACTCCTGCCATGAGGATAAATTTTCCCCATCCCTAACTGGATGTTTCCTTTCAGACAGATACGAGTACATCCATCTGATAACTTTCATATCAGCGCCTTGCTTGTATAGTTTAATTAATAGCAACGAATGATCTACAGAGTCAAAGGCTTTACTAAGATCAAGAAAAACGGCTATGGTGATCATTTGTACATCGATTGCTGCACGGACATCATCAGCGAACCTTACTACTGCTGTCTGAGTACCCATACCTGACCTAAATCCAGTTTGCTGTGGATCTAAAATATTATAGTCATTGAGATAACCAACGATTTGATCAAGCGAAACACGCTAACAGGCTTTGGACATGACACACAAGATCGAGATCGGCTGCATGTCAGATAGCATTTTAGGATTACGAACTTTGGGTATCGGTGTAATCAATGAAGATCGCCACAACGTTGGAAATAAACCGCTGTCTAATGATGAATTCACTAAGTCCGTAATAAGCGGTGCTGGTAGGTCCTTAAACGTTTTCAGGACTATCCCAGAGATTCCATCCACACCTGACGCATGCGAATTGCCCACTGCAAGGTGCTTAATGACATCATTAACATTGACACGAGTGAAAGTGAAACGCGTATGGGTCCGTAAGTAACTTAGCGAGTCGATAACCTCGTCAAAAGATGGGAGCTTTCTTCCTTCGATAATTGTGGCGTAGTAATTGTTTAGGTCCTCAACTTTTAATTTTAGTTTATCGCGCGATTTTTTAGATGCTACTGTAAGCCCTAACCGATCCATTTCCTTCCAAAAATCCTTGGTTTGACCCGTTCGACTGAAGATAGACTGGAGGTAATTTACCTGTTCATTTTTCCATAATTTTTGCGCTCGGCGACGTAAGTCTAAATAATTCTGCCAAGCTTGGGGATGACCATTTCTTTTATGTCGTCTGTAGCATCTATCTCGTTCCTTTCAAACATCGCGCAATTCTTGTGTAATCCAAGGAGCTGGTCGGTATTTGGCAACAAACTGATCGGTATTAAGTTTCTGAAGACATGAATCCAGTGATTCCAGAGTACCACCAAATTCCTCTTCAATTTCCTGACTTTTTTGGGCAATGAGTTCAGCTGCCATAGTTAAATCGGCTTCCTTCCAAGATAGGCATTTTATAAGACGTTTCGCAGGTTTTGGATGTTTATATTTAAGGCAAAAATATAATGTCGTGAGATGACAGGAACGGCTGACCTGATTGACCCCACGATTCGAGTGCAGACATTTGACTTACTGCGCGTTTGAGGTAGTCGATAATAATTTCATAACGTTCGTAGTTCAGAGAAGCAAAGTTCATAATTACTATAACAGAACTACTATTGGCGAGTTTAAGTTGTATTCAGCCGATATCATTTAAACAGCAAGGTAAGTTTTACTATTTTTATTTTAAATCAGAAATTTTTTGAATATTTGCTATAAGTTTGTTTCATCTCTGTACCCATGTAAAAAAAATTCTGATTCAAAATGAATTTAAGATTGAAATTCATATTTTGACACAAATATGAATTAGTTTTGAGATCAATCCAAATTCAAAATTGATTTGTAGATAGAAATTAGCACGCCTGTAGAACTTTCGAACCTGCTTCAGAATTTTAATAAAGACTTAAGAATATTTTATTTATAAAATTTATCCTAAATATTCTTAAGGAGGTACTGTGCAAAATCACTTTTTTTACAATATTCTTCAATTATTGAATATGCGTACTTTTGATACGTGTCTTTTATACGAATAAATTTTTTTTTAATAGTCCTTGCGGTGCTAATTTTCGAAATATTAGCAATTAAATGTCGTACATCTAACGTGTATTTCCTATCCTGACCGTAGTAGAGTGAACATTTTATTGAATAACTATCATTCTTTTCCTATGATTTTTTTGAAAAACTAAGAATATTCAATTGAAGTTATAACAAGTATTTTTTATCAAAAATAACACAAACGAACGATATTCATTTTTTTACAAGAAATGTTTGAAGTTAGTGACTTTTGATATTTTACGTGAGTGGAAGTAAATGAGCGATAGTCTGTAAAGAGAGGCAGCACTAGTGCGTGAGAAAGAAACCAATAGCCATAACCTATTGGTGACTTTTTCTTGCCGCAATAATTCCTTAATTTAAGTTCTGTGTTGATCAAGGTTCTTAAACTAAACGTTCTAAATAGCTTTTTAACTTTTATTAACGTTTACTTCGAATGAGATATCACTTAGATAGTTCTAAATACGTGTAAATCTGGGTAACAATTCAAAACTGATTAATTATGTTCCTGTAACAGTGATAAATCTTAAAAAACAGCATTACCCAAACATAGTTGTGTTTGTTTGAAAAAAGCAAGATATAATAAATTTATTCTATTTAAAATTTTGAGTGATTTAGATGTTAGTTTTAAATAATAGTATCGGTAATATCATATTGAAAACTTTATTACACAAATAATGTAAAATCAAAAATGAAATTCTTAATTCTTTGTTATCACAATAAATATCTAATAATGGGGCACTCCCTAGTGACTGGTGGGACATTTGACTCTGGAATTCCATCAATTATAAGCTACAATTATGTGACTGAAACGTATACTATAGTAAAATGTATCTTATAATATAGAAGAATAACTAATTAACAACATCCCTTTGTCAAAAACCTCAATTACTTTTTAAGTTTCTCGTAATTATCGTTTGACTGAGTGTGACTGGTGGGACATCGAGAAATCCTTCTCTCTTACCGCAGTATACTTAAAGTCGAATTTCAGTTCGACCACTAAACTTTTAAAAAATATTTCCTTCTCAATACAAAATTTATCCTACAAACATTCAATATTATAAAGAACTAGACTGATTATCTACGTAGAAACAATTGAAAAGATTGTTTTTTATTATTGTTTATATATTTAATTAAAAATTATTTAGGATAATTAAAAAAAAAATAATTACAAAACACAAATAAAGGATTTAGCATGCTGACAACACACGTTCTTGATAAACTTAGGTGTTAATTAATAACGAACATAAAAAAATTTGTTCCTAAAACTATAATAATAAATATGTTAGATAATAACAAACACAAAGTTAATTTGCTCTTAAAATTCGTCCGTTTTTTATCCTGTTTTCGTCGGGTTATGAATCTTAGGAGAATAGTAAATATGTATAGACTCAGAAAAATATACAAGAAATAAAGTGAGGATAGGAGAAGATTCATAAATAAGGATGACATGCAAAATTGTGAAGCATTCCACATTTTTAAAATTAAATAATGTTGTGAAGCGGGAAAGAATAAGAGTTACGGCAAGTATTACGTGAAGCGTTCCACATTCGCACGTAACAGGATAATTGGGAGGGTAGCTTGCGAGAAAATTCGGCGAGAAAAATAAAGCTGTAAATTTCAGTACTTTAACTAAATTTTATCATGCATTGACTAGAAGCCAGTGTTCACATGTGACTGGTGGGACATATTTTAAATGATCTTCAAAACTATATTTTGGATTTTTTGACAATTATCAGAAGTTTAAATCATTTTTAACATGTTTATTGTTACTTCTACAAAGAAAAAAAATTGAACAATTCAGATTTGAGGTTGGGAAAACCACTTTTCTATCTTTTTGCGTGACTGGTGGGACATGTGATGAGCTTATGTTCAAATACGAATTATACAAAAACTAACGTATCTTTTCGTTTTAATCAAACATAATTATTTTCTTTATTTAATTATTCTTCTTAAATACAATGAATCACTAGCTGGAATTGATAAGATGATTTAAAAAACGTGTTACCGACTTAAACAGCATTTGGCCCGGATACCAGTTAGTACGACTGAAAAGTTACTAGGAATAGAAAAATCGATTTTCTTATTGATTAAAAAAAATTTCATTTACAAATTCGTAAAATATAGACTTTTAATAATAAATTAAGACTAAATTAGAATTAACTAGAGAAATTTTAAAATCTTAGTCATTTTCCCATTTCGCATGGAATGCCCCTAATATGTTTTTTTATTTTGAGTATTAATCGGGATTTCACTTCTGTTAAAAAATTTATGGTGCAAAATAATTTAAATATAAAATAATAATTTTTTTAAACTTTATCAAGCAATAATTTTTATAATATTTACGAAGCAATAAAAGAGTAAAAAATTGAAGTACTAAAAAAATAAGCTTTCTCGGAAAAAATATGTCCGGGTTTTTTTTTCTTTTTCCAACTCTATAAATCTATCTAACTTTTTTACTGTACTTATGCTTTCTTTATTTTCTTTCTTTACAAATAAATTATTGTCTATCTGTTCAATAAAAGTCAAAATTTATTAATTGATTACTGATTGTTAATAGGTGTATAATCAAATGATCCTAAATAAAAAAGGTGTTTTTTATTCGAATATTTTTAAATTTTTATGCAAAATGTGTATTCACCGTCGAACAAATTTTATTGTCCGGCTCCGTAGGAATTACATCAACATAAATACTTTATTCACCATTATATAAGAATAGAAGCCGGGTCGGGAATCGTCACGGATTTATACACGGTTCCTCAACTCTTACCACCAATTTTAAAAGATTCTTTGTTCAGTTTGACAATAAACCATTGTTATAGCAGTTCGTATTCATGGCCATATGATTACTTCGCTATATTAATAAATTCAAAGTAATTGAGGCATGGTTTCGAATTTTGCTCGTCAAAAAACATAGTTCTTTTTGCGTTCTCGTATATGCTCTAATCTTCTTCATATATACATTGTACATGATCTTTATTAATGTGGAATACTATTATATTATTTAGAATTGACATAGAGAAATTTTTTACATTTCATAGTGATACATATAATAACTTCATCAAAAAATATCTAACCGTAAAAAAAGAAAAATTTTGAGTATTTTAAAGATTAAAAAATTGCAACTGTAATTGGAAAGTTTAAAAGTTTTATCGTTCGAACAAAAACATCCTTGAAAGATTTATAATTTTTAATCTTTGAAAATTGGATGTGACCTCTTAATTGAAAACAAGAAAGAAAAAAAAAATCAAAATCGTTTTTGTGCACTAAGTCAATTTTATCCATTTTTCGTTTTTGTATACGGATAACGAAGCTATTTAAAACGGAAACGAGTAGCAGATCAATATTCAGATACTATAATCGTCTGTGGATTAATGAAATAATCCAATTATTTCATCGTCAAAAGATAACAATAGTAATTTTTTTTAATTGTACAAATCCTTTTACTAATACCATTAATGAACAGTAACATGAAACAATTTTATAGCTAAGCAAGCAGAAGTATTCTTTTTTTTAATAATAATTTTTACCAACTCTGAGTAGAAGATAAACAGGCGAAAATGACCTACCAACATTAAAATTTATTAATAGTTTCAACATTCAGATGGTAACAATTTCTAGTTTATATTAGTAGAATTAAAGAAGTTTGTTTTAACACAATAAAACCATACATTCTCGATATTCAGGGAAGCTTCCTAGGACCTTAAAACTTCGAGATCTTATGAAAACTCGATTTTCAAAAAACGGGGTGAAACCAATAACTTCCCGATTTTTTTTAATTTTCAATTTTCTTAGCGGGAAGTTAAAAAAGGTTTACGGGCCTTAAATTTTTTTTTTCTATTATTTCACTCAAAAGCTCTTTTAGAAAATTAAATTTCCTTCAATTTGACGTAAGTTTTTTTATACAAACACTTTAAATTTTTATGTGTTCCAATCGTTTTATTTTTTGATTGACAAAAACTTTTTTATCTTCTGCAAAAGTAGTAATTTAAAACCATTCTTGCATCAATATCGTTGATAATATAGTTAAAATTTTGGCTCATTACATTTACTTGAAGCAAATACAAGATACTTTCAACAGATTACTTGTACTAGAATAAAATATATTGCTGCAGATAGTTTATTCAGAAGCTTGCTCGAGACTTTGCCAGAAGATCACATATCACAAGATACACCTCGAGATTCTCCCTGCCGCCTCTTTACGCCACAACCT
This sequence comes from Cotesia glomerata, assembly GCF_020080835.1. Classification (NCBI taxonomy): domain Eukaryota; kingdom Metazoa; phylum Arthropoda; class Insecta; order Hymenoptera; family Braconidae; genus Cotesia; species Cotesia glomerata. Next base: position 7,444,254 of record NC_058160.1, read on the forward strand.
AAAGAACTATATCATTTGAAGAGGTTCTCATTCGATATTATGGCTTTAAATTATCCATGTGAAATTGTGAAGTATCATAATCATCCGCTTAGATTTGAAAGACGTATTAGTTCCAACGAAAAAATTTTAACTTACGAAGTAAAATTACATTTAATGTTATTATGAGTTTATGACAAGAAAAAAATTAATATCTTAAAATACTATTATTTTCGAATAATATGATTTATAGGTATCAATCTTCCTCTGAAAGATTCTTCAAGTGCATGATTGAAAAGTGAGAACTTCTAAAACTTTATGCTCTTTTGCCAAAGGAAAAACAGATCGAAGGAAAAACATATAGTTTCTCTTGAATTCCTCGCCTAAGTCTGGGTCGAGGTCCTCGATCAAGTTTCTGGCGCGATTTAGTGGTCAAATTAACTAGTAGACTAACATGTGTTGTTGAACACCTTACGTCAGAAAATTACTTGCTTAATGTTCGCCTGTAAAAAGAACTTTTACCTACTGTTTTTTGTGAAACAATTTTATAGTTTTGTACACAAAAGCTTATTAACTATAATACTCAAGGGAGTTGACCTGAATTTGTATTTACCGGTACTGCAAATCATTGTTTTTGTTCGCATTTCAGAAAAAGTATGGAGGTTCTGAATTGTGAGGAAAATAAAACTTCTGAATAATTGTGTATCATAAAAATTAATTATCCATACATGGCTATTTCCAAAATTTAAAGCTCCAGAATAATTAAAATTTATTATTAATTTTAAATTATTAGGGCTTCACACGAGAGCGAGATTTTTCTCGTCTCGTCTCGTTCTCGTCTCGGAAAAGCGAGAAGAGACGAGACGAGACGTTTTTGAAAATGTTATGGGAGATACCGAGACCACAAATAGCGCAACCCGAGAGTCTCGTTCTTGGTCTCGTAAAATTTTTTTTATGAAGTTTTTATTAAAAAAATTAGAAAAAATCCACAAAGATAACAATAAATTTTACAAAGTATAAAATCTGGTGACCATCTGTGAAATAGTTTATTGTAACTTTAAAAAGAAAACTCAAAGTTGAAACTGTAATTTTTTGAGTATATGTATTAATATTTATATTCTATATCGTAGTTTGTCAATTCAAAACATCATGGTATCCTTAGCCGAGTATGATTTTTTCACATTTTTACTTCAACTTGTTAACTCTTCTAATAGTTACTTATCAGTATCACTTTTCATAAACACTTATTTTTGCAGATTTTTACATTTTAGATTTGAATGATTCCTTTTAAAAGATCAATGGGTTCACTTATACTCTCGCTTGTGTATGTGTCTACAAGCGAGAGAGTCATAGATGTGTGTACTGTTGAGGGGTTTTTTTTACTCGAAATTTTCTACCTGGAAGATCCTCTTATTTACTACAGACATACAGTAAACTTTTCTTATATTTGACTCGTCCTTTTTCAACACCTATATAAAACAATTAAATATAAAGAGTTTCCATTATGATCACCAATGTGATTTGTCTATATAATATTTCAAAAGAATATTAATTATTATGTTTGTTACAAATTTGCGATAATTAACGTTATTTTTCGAGAAAAATAAAATTTACTAATATAAAAACTAATCTCATTATAAATTCAGTACTTAACGGACAACTTTTATTGCCTCTATAGCGATGTTTTGAAAATTTAGTTTCTATTATTGGACATCTGGAGAAATTTTTTATTTTTTCCTGTACTACTTGTAATAAAGATATGAACAGTTATTGTATACATCTGTAGGAGTATATATAATAGAACTGGTCAAATACTCAAGTATTTAGTTACAAACTTATGTTAGATGTTAGATACAAAAAAAATGTTTCAAGTATTCCGTAAAGATAAAATTTATGCTAAACTGCGTGACGAAAAATTGTTTATATTGACAATATTATGTAGATCAGAGAAATTCTCTAAAGAGTTGTTCATCAGTTTTACAAAAACTTTTGAACAGTGAAGATTTACAATTTTCCGATTTCAGATATAGTAAAATGTTAACAAGTGTGATTGTTAGTGATAATAACCCAAATAAGAGGCAAAGATCTAATGAAAGTGAAGATGAAATAAGTGAATAAGTGAATATGATATTTGTTCTTAATATTTAGAACTAAGCGAGACAAGACGAGACAACTGGTAACGAGACGAGACCGAGACTTAATTTTTTCGGAATTTACGAGACCGAGACGAGATTTTTAGTACTCTCGCCTACTCTCGTCTCGTGTAAAGCCCTATGAATTATAATTATATCAAAATTTAAATCGTATATTTCGGAATCAAACTGAAAAAGATATTTTTCCAAACTTTTAAACGTTTACGCTAAGCTAAAAGTTAAAAAATTATATCATCCCTAGTAGAAATAATCGAGTTTTCACTGGATATAAACCAGTAACTGGCCAGTGATATCGAGTAAAAACTTGAAATCGCGCCACCTACAACTAAGTCATAAACATTAGTTACACCGACAGTGTATCTTTACTAGTGTGTGTATGTTTGTTTATTTTTTTTGTTAACCTGTACGCATCATTATTGTAATTATTATTATTAAAAAACAGTATAAATCAATCAAAATTAGTGTTTATTAACGTGTAAATAATTTCCAGTATATATTTCAAAATGGATACAGTGAAAAAAAATGACACAATATATAAATTGCGACTGTGGGCATTAAAAACAAATCTCCAATTCAAAATAATTATTTTCTTATTCTATTGTTAGATTTATTATTAGTCTATCAGACTAATGATGTTATCTATTTTATAATGTACACATAAATGAAACTTTTTTATATCATATCGTTTATTAAACATTATTTTGAATTTATTTGACAATTTTAATAACGCCTAATAACCTCAGAATTCGAAACTGACAGTTTCACTAAAGCCGCCATAATGTTTTGTTAGATCTCTAGTAAAACTGGCCAGTTACTAGACAGAAACTGGATATTACACTGGCCAGTTACTGGTTTAAGTCTAGTAAAACTGGCCAGTTACTGGCTAAAAACTTGATTTCATTTTTACTAGGGATTGGTAGATGTAACACAATTATTCGTAAAAAATTTGCGAAGTGAATTCGTAGTGGATGATTTTAAATTAAGCCCGGGTGATTTTGGCTCTTGATGTTATCTGAAATCAAATATTCTTGATTATTCTTAATCTATAGACGTCATTCTGGTCGGAACTACTGAAGTTAAATTTCAAGGGTAAATAACAAAATGGCGGACTTTGAAAAAAAAAGTCCTTTTATTTTAGCAAAGAAAGGGTTGTAAAATAAAAAGTTACGGGTGAAAAAAATTCTCGTTAGTACCGACGAGAACTATAAGTGTGTAGAACAGCCTGTTAAAATTTGAAAGCAATCGGTTCAGTAGAAAAAAAGTTAGGACCCGGGCCACCCACGTGCATTTTTTTTGAGGTTCCAACTTCGAGTGACAATAATAATAGTAATAAACTATTAAATTTTTTCAAATAAATTTTTTTTATATTTTCAATATGTAAATAAAAACACTCTAAATATTCAAGATAATTCATTTTTATTTTCCTATAAAAAACCACCCTCCAAAGAAGTCATGAAAATAGGCATAAGTTACCAGACTACTACTTTTTAACTTCCTACGGGATTGATGGATTTAATTTATATTAATAACCGAATTCACTGCACAGAGTAAATTCTCTTTATTTTTATTAAATAAAATAAAAAATAGTTTTTAATTATTTAAAAATAATAAAATGCGCACTTAGAGATTTTTTAAATTAATATAACTTTTTTGAAATTCCATCAAAATAAAAAATTTTTTTTTAATTCGAATTTTTTCGAAAATTTTGATTTTTTTTTGGTGATTAAAATTTTTCTTTTCCCGGAATTTTTTCGGATAGAAATTCATATTCACTTCGGAATCACTGTGCAGGTAAAAAAGTTTTAGATTTACTCCATACGCGAAGTGCTTTATTTCTTCTCTTTGGGCTTCGAACGATGAAAGTGGAATTCACTCCGAATTAACTCTCGATTTAGTGCCGTATATTTATGTTATAAAGCCCATGATTTAAGGTTGTTTAGAGATAAAACTCAGAGCTAGTCTGTCATGTCGGTTTCCAACCATAAAACCAAAAATAAAATATTTTTTTTTTTAAGTGTAAAAGATGATTAAATTGTATGTTCATACGTCATTTGTTTATCAAAAAACCAAACATAAAAATAGTTTTTAGGTGTTGAGAAAAATCAATGATTTCTTTGTATTTACTCTCTAAACATGAATTAGTGAATATTTACTTGAATTAGTGAATATTCACTGATTTAAGTGAATTTTCACTAATTCATGTTTAGAGAGTATGAAATGTATGCATTAATAAATTTTCAGATTTTATTTTATTTTATAATTATCAAGAAACAATTCATTGTGAAATTTATATATTATTAACAGATCGTAACAATTTTATATCTTTAGAAAATAACTATAATAGCATTATAGAAATAAAAATATAATTTCTTTTCTTGATAATCGTCATGTCAAGTGTTAAAAACAACTGACTACAATGTATACAGAGCAGAAATAAAATTGATGCAAAAAAAATAACTAAACGGCTATTGTAAAAGCTTAATTTCGTCTATAGAAAAAGCACAGAATATAATTTTGTAGAAAATAAAATTTTTTGTGAGTGACAACTCTGAAAATGGAACAAACTCTAAAGTTAATTTTTTAAAGATTAAGCAGCGCTTTGAAAATATATTTAAAAAAATTATAGTTTGAAATCATAATTTTACACTAAAAAAAAAAGTATTGTTCTCATCAGTGTACAAAATATTACCGACCGAGTTATTCTCTAATCAGTATACGTATATATTTTTGAGCAGAATACTATATATTGTTAGTAGAACAATAGAAAATATTTTGCTCACAACAAAAAATGTTGTGAGTGAAAAAATAAAATTTTTTAATTGTAGGTTAATATGAAATGAAAGAATTATAGAAGTTCAATTAAAAAATAGAATATGTACTGTCGTCAATAGCTAGATCTAATTAGATTTTCATTGAAAACTGTAATTTTCTCCGAGTTTCATCACAATTTTTCACGTGTATAGATAAGACAATTGCACTAATCTCACGATGGGAACTTACAGTCAGTCGAAGTTTAAGCCACGTCGAAAGTAAATGTGAAATTGAACACACGTCTTGAACTTTAATGTAAAGTTAAAACTTTAATTGAATCGAACTTCGAACGTCATAACGACTGGCAAACGTAATATCATCGTACTATCCTATATTTAAAGGGTATTAATTAATTGATCAAATGCTATTATTATTTAGTGTACATTGATAGGTTTATTTATATCTTCAGTAAATAAAAGTCAATAAAACTAACAAAAAGGTTCTATTATAAATAATTTAATTATAATACCAACGTTTTTAATATCATATAAAAAATGATCGTTGCAATATTTTTAGTTATTAAAGGAAAGCTGGAAGTTCTTTTCAACTGCATGGAAAAAATAAAAATATAAAAATTATATTTTATACAGTAACGTGGCGCTTTATATAAAAAAAATTCTTAAATTAGATTAATACCAGTGTAGACGATGTCGCTCTTATTCACTTATATCTACATGCGCGTGTTATCATTTTTAAACAATTTATAATTTTTATCCAATGAAAAAAAAAATAAAAAATTCACTCCGGAGGGATTGTATCAGTTAGAAACTATTCACTTCGCATTTTATCCCCAAAACTTTTTGCCGTATACAAGTTTTTGTAGTTAATAATTAATGAATTTACTATAATTTTCGTGATTCAGTGAGCAAAATTACGAAAAAAGAATTTCTAAGCATGAAAAAATATATCAACGCCGAAAATTCTAATACCTATACTTACATCAGTTTTTTCAAACAGTACAATTAAATATTTGCGAAAGTATTTACTAAATCTACAAATCTTAAGCGCTTGCGCAAGTACAACTGAATCAATCAATTATTGTTAATGAAAAGTATCATCTATAAGAGCAAGGAGAAATTAATACAATAATACAATAAAAATGTCAGTAAAAATTAAAAAATTTTGTCACTATTTATTTTTCATGATGCATTAAAATCTTGTGCAGAGCAATTATAGAATCATCTTTAGCAAAATTTTACATTGTAAATATTGTTCAAAATTGTATTTATCTACTCACCGAAAAAACAAAAGAAAAAGACGATGGAATAGAGAGTGATGAATATAATTTTGATGTCGATCCGATCAAAAATATAGTCACCGTTGATGGATGCATTCGAGAAGTACTGCAGAGAATCATTGTTGACAAATGTACTTTCTTCATTGCTGCTCAATTCAGCTTCTAGAAACATCCTTAAAAGCAAAATAAAATGATTTATTATCATTAACTGTTTTTTGGTTATTTCGTTGAAATTTTTTTAATAATATATTTTTTTTTTAATTCTATGCAGTTCAGCCTGTTAAAATAAAAAATCACTTTCATTCAATGTATATGATGATTTATATACTCTTATGTTTTTCTGTGTTTTATAAAACTACATTAAAATAAATACTCCAAAAAAAATCTTCTTTATAGTAAAAATAATTTAATAAAAGTGTATCTTCATTGTTTGTATTTTATTTTAGACTAGCTATCCGCCCCGGCTTCGCACGGATATTTAACGAAAATTTTCAAATTATTCATAATATAATATAGCCTATGTCACCCAGCGATAATGTAGCTTCTCAACAGTGAAAGAATTTTTCAAATCGATTTAGTAGTTTCGGAGCCTATTCAATGCAAATAAACAAACAATTAAATCTTTCCTCTTTATAATATTAGTATATTAGTATAAATAGAAGAGAGATTATCTTTTGAGAATTGTGAATATAATGATAACTAAAATAGCTGTGCGGAGACATATTTAATTAAGGATATAATTGCTGCGACCATTGCAGCAGAAAACTGAATGCTATTAATTATAGCCGCGATGATTACACCCATAATTAAATTCGCCATTTTATCACGACTTTCTTCATTATCTTCTTCTATCTCAGTATTTATTAAACTACCAAAATAATTATTTTAGCAATTATTTAACACTTTATTTCAGAAACCTTACTTTAGGTAGGAGCCGATTAATTCTAATCTTATTTTATAATTTAGATATAATAACGCGTCGTTGAAGTTATTCTGTTATCCCATTTATATTCACATATAATGTTAGTAGGCTACCTAAAAGCTTCGAATAATTTTGGCAGGTGTGCGCTATTTTGAACAGAATGTTAAATATTAAAATAGTGTAACTATTTTATTTCGTATTTGTGGTCGTGAAATAAGTGCGCTTGAGTGCGTATTTGGTTAACGAATATGATAAATGTATTTCAAATAATACATATTTATTACATTGGCGTTGTTAAATTCATGGAACAATTTATTTTAAAATAATGTATTTTTTTTTATTTGTGAACAAAAATTTTATTTTATTTAAAATCCATTTATAAATATTTTAATGATATAAACAGTATAATCTCATGTTTCTGATTTTTTTATTATTGTGTAATTTTCAAAAATATTTTTATCATTTGGTTCGTTTCAATTAAAATAATAAATGAAAAATAAATAGTTTTCCGAATTTTTAAAAATCGAAGAAAAAAAATCTGGAAAACGGTTGATCTTTAAGATCAAAGGCCATCCCTGCAACTTCCCGCTAATTCCATAAATAAGCTCTTAAAATTGCACTTATGAGATTTTTGAGCTCTTTGAGCTCAAAAATATAATCTATATGTTATTTTGAGATCTCTGAGCTCATAGAGTAAGCTGATCTAAGCTTTTGAGCTCTTCGAGCTCAAAAGTCTGATAGAAGTTTAATAAAACAGTATTTTTTGAATTTTCAAACTGCAATAATTTCTGAATGAATGAATCGATTTTCACATGGTTGGCAGTATTCCACGCAATTTTTGAAAATCTATGATATACTTTTGAACGCAAACTGATCGAACCGAAAATTTTAGAGAAATTTAAAAAATTCACTTTTTCCGAATTTTTTCGACAACGATAACTCACGAACCAATCAAGCGATTTTCACGTTCTTGGTAGCGATCGACGTGATTTCTTAAGCTCTAATAATTATTTTGTTTTGTCAAAAACGATCCAAAAGGAAATGTCGAAGTTATGTGAAAAAAACACTTTTTTCGAAATTTTTCGTTTTCGATAACTCTCGAACGAATCAACCGATTTGACGGGACTGGTAGCAATCGACGTGGTTTTTTAAACTTAAGAGCTGATTAGTTTTTGGAATTGATCGGTAAAGCCGTTTAGAAGTTATTTCAAAAAAACGATTTTTTAAAAATTTTATTTTTGAGATTTCTCAAAATCTAGCGAACCGAATCAATTCAAATTTTTACGAAATTTAATGGTAATAATACTCTTTGGATCGCCACCTATTTCGATCCGATTGGCCGAGCCGTTCAAAAGTTATAAGAGGTTTACATACACACACACACACACATGCGCATACATACAGCCGCACGGACACCATCGCGGGAATGTCAGGGAAGCTTCCTGTAACCTTAAAACGTCGAGATCTGATGAAAACTCGATTTTCGCAAAACGGGGTAAAACCAATAACTTCCCGATTTTCGAAAATTTTGAATTTTCTTAGCGGGAAGTTAAAAATAATCATAGAAGGTAAAATTTTATTTACATACATACATACATACACACATAAATATGGCCGGTATTACGGACGTCCAGCCAGAAATAGTCGGAACAGCCTCCTTGGACCTTTAAATGTGGAGATCTGATGAAAACTCACATTCTTAAAATCGGACCGAAATCGATAACTTCCTACTTCTGAAGATTATTTATTTTCAAAACGAGAAGTATAAAAACTAAAAAATAAGTGATTTCATAAAAGCGCTTTGTATACTTAATAGACTTTATATTGAAATTTAAATTTTTGTAAGCCATAAAAGCTTCTCAGCTTTCAATAAATTAATTAATATTATTTCTTAAATCATAATAAGATTTCACTTTTATCATTAAATATTGAATGAAGCGTCAATCTCTTTTGATGATAAATTATACAGAATATTGAGACTCTTAGTAGTAATATATGAAAATATGTAGATTACTCTATTCAATATCTATTTTAATTTCATTTTAGTATGTACCAATTTAATTCTATCTTGATAAAATGTATTAAAATTATATTTGAGTACAACAATCAATGATCAAAAAACCAGTTTTTTATTTCTATTTCCTTCATTATGAAAATGAGTATCGATTATAATATAGCACGAAAATATGGTTTGAATAAGTCAACAAATAAATTTTAAAAATTCTAGATGATAATTTAGTCGATGATTTTCATTTTTATTTATTTTCCGTTCCATGTACAATGGAATGATAATAATCTGGATTACGTATTAAAATTTTGCCAGAAAAATATTTTAATTAAGCTATATTAATTAATTAAATTACTTAACCTGGAAACACTCTTGGTTAAAACAAACCGAATACTCATTGCTCTTTGGCTAATATTGTTAACAAAATTATATCGTTAAAATATATAAATATTACAATATTACATTTTATTGCATGAAATTAATTGTATAAGTAATTAAATTAAGTGATTATTTTTGAATATTATTATAATAATGTGGAGAAAAATTCAGAAAATTAAATGTTAACAGGAAATCAAAAAAACGGGTAAAAATTTTCAATAATAATGAAGATAATGATGATGACAATCATTATAATATTTACTTCTAGTTTTGTGGCTGTTTTTTCATGGGAATTATGGCCAGTAGATATTTTCCTAATGATTCAAATGTTAGGAAGCTAAAAATGGCACATGGTATTGATTCTAAACTCTATTATAGATGTTCTACAAACACAAAATGTCAATAAATTTTTTTATGCCTCATAATTTTAAAAGTTATGACAAAATAAATATTTCTATATAGACAGAAAGTTGATAATAGGAATGTAAATATTTATTAGTAACTACTTTAGCTACCTTTTGAGTTCATTCAATTCGGGGATTACCCAAATTCAGCCGATAAAATATGTAAAAAAGTTTCAGGATAATCTTCATGCAAACCAACAGAGAACTGAAGTGTTATTTTATTAGAAGGTTCTACTGACATTGAGTTCTTCCTTGCGACCGATCGACTGGTTGATCAATTCAAACACATTTGATGTTATGCTAACTTCATTTCCAGTTTAAGTTGTAAGAGTGACAACATCGTAAAATTCAATTTTCAGCCAATTTCATCGTATTTCTCAGCTGATAGAGAACTGACAGAAGATTCTGATCACTTCTATCCAAAATGACTCAAATTCTGACAAGAGCAAATATCATCCATAGATAGTTTTACACCAAAGTATGCGTCAAGTACTTCTATACCATAATTACACAATACACAAACTATATATTATGAAAATAATAAGGAAGATTTTGTCATGGGTATAACTTTATATTATTACACAATGGTTTTCTGTAGTAAAATTCAGTAACTAATAATTTCAGGAAATTCGTAACTTAAATTTATATTTTTTTATGGTTTGATGGTTTTTTGTACGATAAATGAAAACTTAAAAAACAAATTTCTCGTAATCAAATCTAAATTTCAAAAAAGTGCTTTGTTAGAAAGTAGATTTCTAAATGATCTATTGAACGTCAGAGAGTTTTTTTTTAAGAGAATCAGGAAAATTTTGTTGGCATATTTTTAGTTCAAAAAGGATTTTTCATATTTTACAATTTTATATATTTTTTTGGTGATATAGTTAATTTTTATATTGTTTTTGGAGGAGTTATTAATTTGTTCTGTCACACTTGTCCATTAAATTATTAGTACTTTATTTCATTATAGCAAAGTGATTTGAAAATTTTTATTTTAAAATTATTCAAACTATTTTGTATATTGTGATTGAAAATATCGAAAAATCATTAAATTAAAATTTTTTTATTCACAATTCGTAATTCTCGATATAATAGTCATATAGTGAATACAGATTTCAAAAGAATTGTCTAAACTTTTCTTTTGTTTCGAAAATTATTCATATTTTAAAGATTGAACCGATTTTTTAAGTAAGTAAAAATAATTTTTATACTTTATCTTCGTTGTTGTAAATTTTCCTTGACATATTATTTACACCGTTTCACTTTATAAACTATGTGCTACACTGTAGTACAAGCTTAAAAGGTTGTTAAAGATAATGCAAAAATATCATGAGTTATTTTACAATATTTTACCATCGTTTACTAGAACCTAAACTAAAACATGTATATGCTCCGACACACAAACTTTGACCGAGCATGTATTACTTTATCAATATACTTTTACCGAGTGAATTTTCAGTATTTCAAAAATATGTTAACTTATATAAAAATAATTAATGAGATGTAACGTGTTTGAGAATCAATATTAATAAATCATAAATTGATGAATGTACAAAGTAAAGGTTAAGTAGTTTATTTGCGGTACGTTAATTTTCAGATAAATGGAATATTGTGTCATATTAATCTGGACTTCATACATATCATAATAAATTATAATTTCGATATAATGGCATTGTTATATTTAAACTAATTTATCGAATAAAACATCTGTTTCATTAAATAGAGATTTCCTGACTTGGAATAAATTAGTATCAGTCATAATCAGCATTTATAGTATATCTTGTGTTATGCTAAATATGAATTACTTTGCAAAGGAGCAAAACAATGTTGCTTTTATAAAGATTGTAGAATCAAAACGTATTTATAACTTGGTAAATAATTAAGAATTCCAAAACAAAAATATTGGTCCAATTCATAACTCAGAGCTATTAGAGAAGAATGAATTCAATAAATAGATTTTTATCCAAGCCCTTGTATTTTTGAAGTTTTGTAGAAGATAATTGATAAAAAAAGTTTTTCCGACTAATTTTTTTTCTTAATCATTTTTCTCATACTCAATCATCTTTTAAATAACTAAAATGGCGGTATAAAATTTTTGTGGTATGAAAATTTTATTCGTATATGTTTTACACAGTGTAATCTACTTTTTTCTATATTTTATTGAATATAAGAACTGTCTAATTTAATAGTTTTACATCAAGTCGTTTATACCAAATCGAGTCCATGAAATTTTTTACAGTGTATAATTGTGTGAATCATTGTGGTTTCATAAACTAATAAGCATTAGAGTAAACAGTAAGAATAGTTTCAGTAATGAAGTAGTACTCTGTAATGTTTCGTAAAAATGTCGCAATAAATTCCAAACCTGTAACCACAATTCATACGTGTCTTTTTTAAACTATGATTCCCAATTGATCATATTTTTTATTTAAAAATTAGTGAAATACTTATTATGGTACGAGAAACACTTTTATGCCTTTTATTTGTAATTTTTTTAAAATTTGTGTAAGACTTGAGGTTTATATTTTATATATCACTCGTATTTATTTATACATCTACAAGTAATACCCGACAATGACTACGGAATGAGACAGCTAATAAAAGCCAATATAATTAAGGGATCCACAGATTCGGTAGAATCTGGCGCCAAGTTCCGTTCAAATCTGCTGTAAACGGAGCGCCAGACTACCGACTATGTTTACTGTAAGCAGAACGGTATTTTGAGGTTGCAAAATTTTATTTAATTCTACCGTACTTTTTTTTCTTAAATTGTATATTATAACAGTAATTCATACTTTATTTGACTGTTATTAATTAATTATATTCACTTATAACAATTAATCTAATTGAAATTATTAAATTTAATCAGCACAAACTATAGCAACGCAAAAATTTCGATCCTGACTTTTTTTCGATGGGCTAAGTGATCTGCCACAGACTAAATAATTTGAGAATGCATAGTAATCCTTCATTAGATGGGAAACTACAGTTAAAAAAAGATATTTCACAGCTTGCATCTACACCCGCCAGGGTGCGCTGGAATTATTTTTACATAAACTGTAGTTTCAAGGGGATAGTTTGCTATAAAAAATGCAACCAACGCGAGATTTAAGTTGGTACCAATTGTAAATTTTTATTATAATTATAAAAAATACTAAAATCCGAACAAAAACAGTTTCACTGTAAAAAATCGCGCCAAGTCCACGTTCATAAGACTATTAAGAAAAAAAAATTTGTTTTTTTCTTTACAAAAATATATAAAATAAAAAAATTAAAAAATCCAAGTAACCGATATGATTGTTTATGATTTTCGGAAATTAAAAAAAATTTTGTTATAAATTTAAAAATTAAGAAAAAAATTTTGGAACGTACTTGGTGTGCGTCATTGTGTATTTCAATTGTTTTAAAGTCCTAGTAAATAGATTTTACGAATTTCATTAAAAGTAAAATATTTTGCAACCGCGCACACTAAATACGTTCTAAATTTTTTGTTTAATTTTTAAATTTGTAACAAAATTTTTAATTTCCGAAAATCATAAACAATCATATCGGTTACTTGGATTTTTTAATTTTTTTATTTTATATATTTTTGTAAAGAAAAAAACAAATTTTTTTTTCTTAATAGTCTTATGAACGTGGACTTGGCGCGATTTTTTACAGTGAAACTGTTTTTGTTCGGATGACAATGACTGGGTGACGTTGTACTAGGACCCATCGCGTGAGGTCCTCATGAAGGGTGGCGTCGGAATGCCCCTAACAATCTCTCTCGTAGTCCTCTCAACCCTCGTTGAGTGGGGGCGAGTCTTGTCACGGGCTGGGGGTAAGACCTTACGTCACGGATCTCGGGCCTCACGATACTCGACAGCCTTCAGCCTCGGCAATAAGAATAGCGTTGCTTACATTTGCATTAAGTTACCGCAGTCATTTATATCGACAATATTATTCATCCTATGATAATTTTGTGCCTTAATAAAATATATATCCATATCAGTTAGTGTAAAATCGATGAATAATAATTGTATTTCCAATAATTAAAAAAAAACACTGTAATTTATTTAATATACAGTGACGGCCACAGTACTAGGACACATTTGGATGTTAATTTATTACCAATTATCAATTATCATATGACGTGAATAAAGTCGATATATCATGGAAGTGCCAAATTTTCTACATGAAATAACATAATAATAATTATTTCATTAATTATTGAGTACCGACAATGTTTTGACATATTCTAATATTATGATATTGATTAATAAATACATGATTTGTAAAACATATACATTATATTAACTAAATCAGTAGACCAAAAATCTTACGTCTTCTAGAATTAAAAAATAATGTCAACTGATAATTACATTCTTCATTAATCATTTTGTACAAAAATTTTATTGATGATATACGAGCAAAGAAGTTGAGGAACGATTTATTTTCTTCAATTTAAAAAACAAAAAACTATTTTTTACCTTCTCAACCCCTCTAAATTAATCAAACTAGAGTAAGAACGAAAGTAAATGAGAAAGATAAATTTATTCTTTGTTATACTATGCAAACAAGAAAGAGGGGTAGTATATTTGTTTCTTTAAAGCGTAAGGGTGGGATATCAAAGGTTCTTAAAAGACATTAAATTTTTCCTTGTAGAAGGTTCAAAAATTCAGTGAAATATAAAAAAAATGTTTTCGAAATTTACGCTTAAGATATAAATTAAATGTTCTTAAAAATCTAACATCGTAATTTTTTATTTTTCATTTAATATGATTAATTTAAAAATTTATTGGTGATTTAACTTTTGTAGCCCCCAAATTTATGTGAAATGACAATCTAAAAGTTGACATAAGATAAGAAATCTTTTCACTCTACAAAAACATTTCATGTGAAATTTACCTATATCACGCATCATTTCGATACTATCAGGTTTGGATTGTTCCTTGAAAATGGTCTCTGGACATAGTAAAATAAAATTTTTTATACGTTATATCATACGCAAAATAATTTAAAATTTTAAATACCTAAAAATGACTTAAATACATTCACTGAATAGAGATGATGATTATAATTACAATAGATGTGAAAAGTATATATAAGTATCTTCAATTTTTTAATGAAATAAAAAGGGTTGATTATTAATTATTATTTATTTATTTGAGTTACTTTTTATTTAATCCTCAGTTAACCAGTATCACAAATTAGTCGAGTTACGTAAGAGCACTCGAAAATTATGTTGTAATATTAGAGGATCACCTATTTATTTATTTATTTAAATTATTTTATTAAAGTTGTATTTATTTGATAAGTTAATGACCGTCTATTTACTCGAATTCTTATAGGGGAAAAAACTTGGTTATTGATTGGTGTTTTATTGTGTAACTGTCAGTGAAAATTTCAACAAGTTGTTATGTAACGGAAAAAGTCAGGTATGGACCTTTCTTGTAAAATTCCATTAAAAACCAACTTTTTACTCCCACAGTATTAGATTCGTCAACATAGTTATAATTACTTTTAATATTAACAGACCATCACTAGTTTGTTGAAAAGTGCAATTTCTTCTTTTTGTAATAATTACTCTTAGAAATTTTGTTTATATACTGTTACTTAGTTCAAGTTATAAAGTAGATGAAATTAATTTAATTTTAATTAAATCCTACTAAAATGTTTTTTTCCTTTTTTCGCCTTATGTTAAAATTTACTTGTATGTACTTAATGTATAAAGCCGATTGGCGTTTGAATAAATAAATATTAGTTGTACATGGTTTGGTAATGTATTAATTATTACCTTGCGTGAGTTAAAATCTAAATAATTTTCGGGGTGAAATTAAACAGTCAAACTTTGTAGTATGAAAATAAATTGAAAGGTTAGATAAAAATTGCTATGTAAAGAAAAATTTTAGTTTTATGATCAACTCGTTAAATTTTATCATGAAATTCAGGTCAAGTTTATTTTAAATTTATGATAAAGATCAATAATATTGATTTTGGATACAAATTCATCTAATTTTCTTAAAAAGTTCTAATTCGAAATTTTTCTTTGAAAGTTTTGTTTGTAAAAAATTTCCATATTACCTAAATTTGTCATAATATGACCTAAATTCTCATTTAAAATTCAGGATGAATTTATGTTGTCTATAAAAAAAATTATGTTTGGTTCTAAATTTGAATTTCATCTGTAATTCATTATTGTCAATTTTTTTTTTGTACGGGAGATCTAATTGTCCCTTCCATGTCATAAAAATTTGTTATTCTATAAAAAAAATTTAATTTTTAATTGAAAATATCACATGCTTGGTATGGTCGATCGATTACAAATGTAAATTGTATTAATACAAACATCCGCATGAGTATGCAGAAAGTTATTTCTGAAATTATTCCCATACTCCAACTATTGTTTATTATCTCAAGAACTAAGCTACATTTTTTTAGAATGAATATTTTCAATCTATTTGATGAAATTCAGCCTCATTTGTTTCAATGGTTTTGCAACTCGTCGGTACTACTTGGTAAGTCTAATCCCATTCCGGTTTCTAAATGGCCCTTTCCGGTTATATATTGGCTATTTTTCTCCACGTATTTTTTCCCCATAAGTCCATTTGAATACATCAAGGAACATATTATACTTTATCACTTTCTAAGTTTACTGCAAATGTTTGCTATGTTCTCTCTCAATATAAGAAATATTTTCGTTATATTCATGAAATTCAGAAAATTAATTTAGCATTATGAAATTTCGGTTACAATCAAAATAGTCCCAATAGAAGACCCTCTACCAATAAATATTTTCATTATTTCCTTATTGCGTTTGACAATGCTAAAGAAATATCAATTTTTGACTCTATACCGAGAAAGTATAATGTTTAAATTCTTTCGACTTTCTGTCATGTTTAACTGAAAATTTTCAAATAAAGGAAAGCTACTTTTGTGACTTGTGATTTCGATAAATGTCGGGCTTTCGAGGACTTTCCAGTCGTTATAGTGTCAATTCTCGAGTAGCCTTCTGTTTTCTGTATGAGTCGGCGTACATTTAAAAACATATTCGTTTAGACAAACCCATTGATGTGAAAAAAATCTTGAAAATTATAAATCAAAAAATGTTAATACTCATTTTTTTCTTTATATTTGTAACTTAATAAACAAATACGTGGATTTAAACTTGTAATTAGATTTAAATATTGATTAACTTTGTCAATTGCAAAGCTCGAATTGGTGAGTGGATTCAATTACTTTTTTTCACGAACACCGCTTTGTAACGCTTTTTGAATCAAGTTATGAGTTAACAAGTATTTTATAAAATTATCAAAAGTCCAATTCCGTACAACTCTTAACTCGTCCAAATAAAGGATTGAATTCGTTAATCGAAAAACTTATAGGTCGTATTTTTTCTTATTTTTAAAATGTATTTTAGTAACTATTAGTTTTAGATAGATTAGGAAAATCCACTAGGTTCTACCTAGAAAAAACACGATCATTAGCAACTAAGAACATTTAAAAAGAATGGATCATTAGTGAGATATCGTATGACAAACAACCGTTCTTCTTGTTCTATATTTAAAGCAAAATTATTTTCGATCTCCTTCAACCTCGGCAGTGAAAATATGTTTTCAAGCAAACTTTTATGACTACCAGTAATTTTTTGATTTTTATTGAAAAAATTGTAAATTTTCGATAATTCGTGAAGGATGTTAACTTTTATCAGAGGCCGACATTTTTACAAAGTAAAAAAATTTTCGTTATTGTGTAAAGTGTAAAAATTTTTGTGCAGAATATTACACTCTAGTGTGTAGAATTTCACATTCTCATGTGTTGATTTAACACACTAGAATGTGGAATTAACATTAGTTTGTGTAAAAACAGTCAGTAATACAAACATTTGTGTCAAATTTGACGAAAATTTTTTTACTGTGTAGGTTCCAAAAATGTATTTTTAATTTTTTTGAATTCAAAATTAAATTTTTTAGAAATTTTACATCGATTAGCCCTGTAAATTTGTTAAAATAAAATTTATGGAAAAGTCGAATCTTTTTCGATAAATTTATAATCCTGATTGATCCTTAAATATATCCTCTCTTTTCTTCTAAATATCTCAGACTTTTTATACAGGTGATAAATTTTATGCTAATAAATAAAGTAATTTTATCATTTCATATATCAGGATTTACCTGATATGCATTAGAAGTAACAAATCTCACTTTTTCTAACATTATGTAAAGTTTATCCTGATTAACTATGTCATGTATTTATCCGACGGATTTTAATGTACGGGTCAGTTATATTTACTCATGCATGTACTAACTATATCTTCAGTCTCTCGTTGTGATTTTACATAATAATAAAGATAAATGAAACAAGTTAAACATTAGTAATTAAACTTTTATCAAATTTACTTAATTAATAAAGTTTAATCATATTTTTTCTCTTCAAGATGCATGATTGAACTCATAATGCATTAATTGTTTTTTAAAAATGTCTATTACCTACTGTTAATTAATGAAAATTTTCAATGCAAACAAGTTCTTGGCGAAAATTTTCTGACAAACTTAATTTTGAAAGTAAAATATCTCTGAATATATAGTATTAGTATTTTTTATTTGCGTGCTATTCAAATCGGAATTATTAGAGTAACAATGTTGCGAAATTGAGAAAATGTCCTTATAAATAAAGAATATTACTCTGAAGATGTTTATAACTCTACTACAAGAATCATTAAAGTTTCTATCTCCGATAAATATCTTTAAAGTTTTTATCTCCGATAAAAAAAAAACTCATAAAATTAAGCGCTTCATAGAAATTTGAAAATAGTTTCAAATAGTTTGATTTTTATTAAATTTACTGAAAAATCGATTGTAACAAAGTTTCTATAAGCTGTTATAAAATCGCCAGACTAAATGATTTCACTTGTTTTTTTCGTGAGCTTAAGATTTTTTTGGAAATGTTTAGAAACGTTTTGAATGATTAGTTTAATCTTTATCGTTTTTAGGTAAAAATTTCATTTGAGCCCAGATCAATAGATATTTTTTTTTTCATCTCGGTACTACTTGATGGGAAGAGATAGTACAACGTTCTAGAATCGAAGCACCATCAGTAGTGACAAAAAACAGTAGAGAAAAAACAGATTGAATTTTTAACTGTTTAACCCTATAAATGATTATCGGAAAGGTATTGAAGAAGTAAAATGTTGAGCTATGTTTATTTGAAAATTATTTTCCTACTTATTCACCCTCAAAAACATTCGAAGGGCATTTTTTATCCAGCTAGAATTAATTCGAACTATACTGGCAACAGCAGACTTTTCTATGGAATAAAACTGAATATATTGGTTAACTGACACGACGGGATTACTCTAGTAACTGCAACTATTTCAGCATTTCTTGAAATTGTTACTTTCATATTTACTGATTTATTGAAACACATTTACTTTTTTCTCCAAATTTATGATAAAGTTGATACATTTGTTCGAAATTTTGTTGTAACATTGTATTTTATGTAGTCGCTCATGACCTTGTTGTTTATAGCGACTTAAAATAACTAATAAATAATAATAAATTGTATTGTATATTGAGATTTTACAATTTTGATAAAACTTTACGTAACGATAAATTTTAGAATTTCAAATTTGATGATTTTACGTGATCGGAAAAATCACTAAAATTTTGTGATTATTTAAAAAAATTTAAAAGATTGAAACCTTTTTATTAAACTTTGTACACGAAAAAGAAACTACGGTGGTGACAGCGCTAACTTGAAGTAGATTTACCACACGTGTAAAATCTCCATTTAAGTTTCCCTGTATATATAAGTATACTCATAATATGTAGTGGTAAATTTTATTACAAGTTGGTGTTGTCCCCGCCGCAGTTTCTTTTTTGTGCAATTATTAATACATTTTACAACTTTCCAATCTAAGCTTTCTTACAAAAAATATAGCTAATATGAATAGAATTTATAATTTTGACTTTAATCTATTATAAAATTGTACTCTATATACTCTTTGTAATCGCCAATCCAATCCATTAACAAAATCCTTCGCTAGAATTCTCCTGTCGGTACAAATATATAATGATTTTTTTACGAATGGTTTGAGATTCCAGTCTAGTTATATTCGCTATTATTTAGATTAAATAAATAATTCAAGTATCAATAACTTTCCATTTATGCCTCAATAACACCTACATTATTTGAAAAAATTCAAAATAAATAAAACGCCAAAAGTTTTGGTAACCTGACTTCATCTTTGCTCATATAGATGGGGAAACTTTTTAATGTTTTCAATCATTTTTACAAACCAATGTACTCTTAATAGTCTTGTAAATTTTTAGATTAATTTATTGAGTTTTATGAATTATTAAGGAACTACGATTCTCTCCTTAAATTAAACATTACCGAACGCTTTTAAAAAAATGTTAGAGAAAAATATGTCTTTTAAGTTTCCTAAAAAAATTTTTTCGATTTAAATCCGAAAAATTAAGAATCAATGTAATAATATACTTTAATAAATTAAAAACATTATTTATACTTGGTAATTCATTGCTGTTTAAAATAAATGAAAAGATACCTTATACATTAAAGATATCCTGCTGATCCACTCCGCGTGAATACAAGGCCTTACATTCCCACAGCGTGGATTTAAGGGTCTTACATTCACGGGGTGAGGATTTACGAAATTTTTTTAGTTGCCCTTGAAACAATGATTTTAATTCATTATTGAAGAGTACTTTATAACAATTCGTTGTATCTCTTTGAAAAGTAAATAAGATCATCGTCTTTTTATAATCTTTTATTTTAAATTTCATTATCCTCTGACTAATAATTTTAAGACCGATAGTATTACCTTTGAATATAGTAGCCCCATTAAGTTTTGTTATTAATAATAAAACGTAGAATTTTAAAATTAAGAACAAAAGTATGATGCGCGTTATTTTCACTTCTAATTGAGGTGAAATTTAGCCTCGGGTATAAAAAAGCCTTTGGACAAAAAATATGATAAAACATACGAAGTATCTTCTTGTATTATAAACATTTGTAGATATCTCATTTCTTGCTAGAATAAACGGGTGGTGTTTTTTTCCGAGAATTTCCTTTATTTTTTTTTTGTTTGAATTTTTTCTTTTGTTGAAGAAATAATGAATCGTAAAGGTTTAATCTACATATCGGTACTCAGTTTATTATAGGAATCTCACGTAATTATATCTCCTACTACACTGAGAAAACAGTTTGTTTGGCTCAAATACGCAGATTTATTTGAAATAAATTAAAAATATATATTTAATGTTAACAAATTTCTTTTATTCAAATATATATTACTTTGAATCAAATACTACCTCGTTTTGGTTTATTTAACTGAATCGACTCATTTATTTCATTTAAATAAAGATTTGTTAACTATTAACAAAGCTCACTTTAAGTAAATTACGCTTGGTGTCGCTACGGCCGCCACTGTTTTTTCTCGACGTGATTTGTAAAAAATAAATAATGAAAATTAACTCAGTTTACAAATGTATTTTGTTTAATTTTTGTAGAAATAAATAAAATAAAAAAAAAAAAAATATATATATATGCTTGGAAAAATATGTATTGAAATAGTTAACTATGATAGACATTAATAATTATGATGCTGAAGTTAGCAGACAGCTGTCAATTTTTTGTAATTTTTATTACAAATCAACGATAAAAAACATATTTTAATGCACTTGTAATTTTTTTTTAATTTTTAGACGTGGAACTTTTTAATTAAAATTTTTTCGTGATAATTTTATTATTATAAAAGTCCTAAAAATTGACAGATGCTGTTAATTTATGAAAATTAAGTTAGCCGTCATCTAAAAATTTTTAGAATTTTTTTTATTGAAAAAATTGTTACAAAAGAAATTTTTTTAAAAAACTTCATTCGTAAAAAACTTGAAAAATTATAAGTGCAATTTTAAAAAAAGTTTGGAAAATCCAAAAGTGCACGCCTCATAACGCTCATTCATTTTTTAAGAAAAAATAAATTGTGTAACTGATAAAAAAAAAGAAAATTATAATTAAGTAATTTCTTACAGAGTATTTTTTTTTTTTTTAAATATCAGCGCCCTTTTTTCTTGTTATATGCGTACGCAGTCTAAAAAAATCTAGCTTTATCAAGTGGCGCCATAGTTTTCACGTGACAAATAAGAAAAATTCGTTTGTCTTTGTACGGTTATATCGTAATAAATTTTAATAAAAATTCAATTTAAAAAAAAAATACGTAAACTAGGCTACTGATATGAAATACGGACCCAGTTCATCGCATTCGTAAACTAATAAAAAAGGTCCGGTCTTGAAATATCAATTTGTTCGGGAGTAATCATTGGTACATCCAAAATGGGGTGACATCCGGACGTCCACGTAAAATTTTTTTCAAAACGTTTTTTTTTTCAAAATAGCTACATGAAATGATTTTAGAAAGTAAAAGATGGTTTCATTTAAGTGTTTTCTCCGTGTACATCTACTTATATTATTGTATAAGTGTAATATGGTTGTGATAGAGACATTTAAAGATCACAAAATTGCTTGACCTTGACGAGTCGAGTATAAAGCACAACCTCACGCGCTTCGCGCTATGAGGCGTGCAAAATATTTTCTAGATCTAATTTAATAAATAAAAAAAAAAAAATTTTTAATTAAAAACGTCGACTAACTTTATAGTATTATTTTTTAATTTCAGTATAATTAATAATTCCAAAAGAATTGCCCATTTAACCCCAAACGTTCGATAGGTCTACTTTTACTACTTTCCTAACCTAAAACTAAAAATCATTGTTTTGAGTATATTCAAACATACCATTTATTTATAGTTAACAAATCTGATTTGGTTGAAATATATCATTGTTAGCACCAAAGAAATATTTGTTAACGATAAACATATCTGGATTTCATTCAAATATACTGTAACTTTGTCTCAAATAAATCAATTTATTTGTATCAAATAAATATTTCTTGTGATATTTAAATAAGATATTTATTTATAGTTAATGAGCCTCATTTCATTTAAATGAACTGTTTTCTCAGTGTAGTTCTTACGTTCTCACTTATCATTTACCACTAGCTTTCATTATCACACTTCTTACGCTGTCATTTTTCTCATTTTTATTTACTTTTATTTAGTTTTTTCAGTTATTATTGTGCCTATGAGCGTCTCACTGTACAATATTTGTACAAAGACAAAGACAAACCTAGTTTAGTTGACTCATATATAGCCGAGTGTTGTTACCTTAACATCTCCCGAGTTTAGGATTGCGTACTGAACAATTTTTTTCTTTACCTATCCTTCCATTATTCGACTTTACTCGTCCGTATGCTGGATATTGTTAGATAGACGTGCTGAGCGTTCTCAATCAACGAAAAGCATCAAATTTTTTTTTCTTTAAACATAATTTTTATATTCAGCTTTTTTCAGATAGGGATTATTTCTTCGTTCGTCTGTTCGAACTTGATTTCTTTTATTATTTTTTTATGAAATAATTTGTTGTATTTTTATTCTAGGTGAGTAGAAAATAAATTTAAGATTGGGCATCGAATAATTTTTTTTTCATTTATTGTGAAAGAAAATGATAGTTCGTAATAAGTTTTGACGCCTCGATTCGTTATTATTTCTAGACACTAAAAGAAAAAGAAGCATCATCTTTTTTCTTAGGAACAAAATAATTTTACGATGATTTTATTTCTTTTTATTGAAGTTTCTCTTATTCCACTTTTCATTTGAAAACTTTTTAATTTTATAACCCGTCAGCGAATCAGCTCTTGAGCATGGTAATTAATGATCTGGCGATCTTTTTGTAAAAATTTAACGTTCTAAAAATATATTCGGCAATATTGATACAAGTTATTCAAGATCATCCAAGTATGAATATTAGGGTGTTTCAATTTTAGGCGACTTTTTTTTTTCAACGAAAAAACAGGCTGAAAACCTGCATGAAGGTGAGAACAGAAGACTTTTCAAAGCGGAGCTCTTAATATTAATATTTAGAGGTATCTGTCCCTAATTTTTCATTTCCCATTTAAATAACATAGGAAAAAAAATTCTTTTTTTTGTTTATTTTTCTAGCTCGGCATACGCACCTCATATAAATAAGTCCATAGCATATTCTTGTAGAGAATTTGACGCTATACAAAAAAGGTCTCTTACACTTTTATCATAAAGACAGCCGTTCTAAAGTTATTCAGACGTAAACTTCTAAATGTATAAAATTTTGATTATTCAAATATTAAACTAATAGAAATTAATTTATTACTGTCTTAAAAATTATTTTTATATGGAAAATTGGTTTTGATGCGCTAACATTTTTATAAAGCTAAAAAAAAAATTACTTATGTATCAAATTTTTTTCTTCTTTATTTCATTTACTGTAAAAAAATAATGACTCGAGTTTAATGAATTAAATTTTTAAAAATTTTCACGGAATTATCAATTTATTACTCTACACGGAGGGAAAGATAAGTTTGGAAAATCAGAAAAGTGCATGTCTTATAACGCTCATTTATCACAAAAAAATCTGGAAAACGGTTGACCCTAAAGGCCATCCCTGCAACTTCCGCTAATTCCATATATAAGCGCTTAAAATTGCACTTATGAGATTTTTGAGCTCTTCAAGTCAAAAGTCTGATAAAAGTTTCGATTATTCGTTAATTCATTCAAGAGTTATTGCACTTCGAAAGTTTAAAAAATAGTGTTCTTTGAAACTTTTATCAGACTGATTAATAAAAAAAAAAAAGTTAATAGTTTGTCGTATATCTTAAGTTTCAAGAGCAACTTGATCAATCGAGTTTACGGTCGAAGAAAATCTGAATTTCAGTAAATTAGTAACACATCACGAAATATTTTCTTTTTTTTTATAACTTTTTTTCAGAGAATTATTTGGCCTCAGCATTCTATTGTAATTTTGGTACCAATGCCAATATTAAAATTATATTGAACATATAATTTAAAGTATATTTTAAATTATACTGAAAAATACATTCTTCTTATACTATTTATAATATAGTGTTCATTATAATATGTACGATATATTTAATCATATATAGCTGAAAATATAATTGAAATATATGTTATGAAAATAACATCAATACATAATACTACATATATCATTATTGTATATATGAAACGGCAAAATTTTGCATATGGGTCCTTATATAATCACATATATTTTTATATATGTAAAATATAATTTTTTGTATATGATGAAGGATATATAGCTTTTTCATACGGGTATAGTTGTTTAGAATAAAATACAATAACATCGTGTTACAATTTGGGAACAAACAAAAAATTTATTGGCTCTTAAAATTGAAAAGTGAGCTTTGAAATTTTTTGTAGCTTAAAGTATTGTTTATATATTATAAATGTACATCAATTGGCTCATAATATGAAACTTTTTGATCGTAAAGCTCGTAGACTATTGTATTTGTATTGGTTATCGATTTATGGCATTTTCTGTACAAAGGCAATGTATTTACGGAATCAAGTACCGTACAACGTGGGAGTCAAATATATTTTCTTTAATGAGATAATATTAAATTTAAATGATTACATTTTTATCTTTACAGACATTTTTTTTTTATCTGAAGAAAGTCTGACAATCTCACTTGACTAAGCGATCAATCTTAATGATACTTTGTAAATGTCACAGTACTCATTTTTTATGTAAATTCTCAACATTCGAAATCTGCTTATAAGATTACTCACGAAATATAAATAAATAGTACATAAATTAAAAATAATTTTAAGTTTACATTTGAACTTCCCTTCTTAAATTCCCTCAAATTCAAGCATACGAAAATCCTCACTTCACACTCAGGTATTATAGAAAATAACAATATTATTATTGGATAAAAGCTCTTGAATGCGTTACCATCAAATATCACACTGTCAGAAACGTTTATTGAATTTTCGCGAAGGGTGTTTTTTACATTTTCCTATAACAGTTTTTTGAATGCCATTGAATAACTGTGTGTCGAAGCGTGTACACAAATGTGACCAAGGAAAAAATGATACATTTTTAGTAGATATTGTAGAGAAATTTAACTATTGTATTAATTCTCAGGAAATATTTTGTCATTTTCCGACTCAGCTGATAAGTTGTAACATATTGCAACCAGTGTAATAGGTCCCACAATTTTTAACAGATCTGAATGAACCTCGTTATACATATTCTCCAGATGGTTATCAAAGTCAAGTTCAAAGATGAGCTATAGCTTTTTTATTTATAAATCAATTAGCTTATTTAGAAACGGTAACAATTTGGAATTTTCCAAAAATTAAAAAATTCATTTTTTCAGTACTTCTTTTTCAAATAATATACATTATATTACTGATGTTATACATGTAACAACTCGTAAAATTTACGTAAAACGCATATGGAAGCTCATGGTATAAGCTTCAATTTTCATACCTGTATAGTTTTCTAAAATTAAAATTTTCCATATATTTGATGAAATTTAACTATTTCGTTCGTTTATGTGGTTTTACAAATTTTTAATTACGATAAAATCTAAATAGTAAATAGTATATTACACTATTAGGGCAGAAAGTTTGAGATTTCTGCACTGCGCGCTATGATGCCCGAGGCGTAGCCGAGGGCATCACGGCGCGCATTCAGAGCTCTCAAACTTCTGCCCGTGTAGTGTATACTATTTTTCTTTATAGCCGGTCGAAAGTACGTAAAATATTTCATGTACTGTATCAAAAAAAATTGATGCCTGCCCCCGACATTTGCGGCACGAGCGAAGCGAGTGCTGCTGGTCAGGGGGGGGGGGGGCAGGCATCAAATAAAAAAAAATTAAAAAACTTTTTTTTTTTAATTTTTAGATTAAATAAAACTGAAATTTCTTAAATTTAACAAACATAATAAAGATTATTCTCGGTTAAAAATAGAAAAAACGAGCTTATTATCTGAAAATTAACAATAATTAATAAAAATCAAATTAAATTGTTGTTACTGCATACATTTTTCTAAATAATTCATTAATTAAATAAAGTTGATCTATTTTACACACGTCACTGTCAAACTAAATCTCAGTACAGTACAACCTGGTTATAAAGTTACATCGGATGATCTACTCACTCTTACGACAGTTATATTTTTATCTATATCTCTATCTATATATGAAATATTTCATGTAAGTAGAAGAAAGAAAGAAATATAACCAAGTTGTATTGTACCATCAATCGTAAATGATCAGCGTAAACAAAACATAGTTAGTAACAAATGACTAATGTCAGTCGCGGTAGCGAAAGCATTTGCTCCCGCTGTTATAGAAGGCGAATGTGTAGCTTTACCAATGCACGAATCTTTAACTTTCTGCCACGAAATAGGTGCAAAAGATGCGTACTTTCGACCGAGATATAAAGAAAAAGTTATTCGTCATTGCGTCAATAAAAATTTTTTACTGTGTACTTATAATAGTTATATTTAAAATGTCTACTTCTAACTTTGAGATAAATGACTATAAAGAGCAAAGCTTTTTGATGAATAATCTCAATGAATAAATAAAATTTCAGTTTTATCCAATAATTTACTCATTGCCAATCGTGTATAATTTTTATAATAAAAAAAAAATACATTTCTTTTTCTTTTTAACTGAACGCCATAAAGTGAAATGTCCTAAGTAATTTACTTGATTTATTAGATTCACTTTTTAACTTTTAAGTGAACAAATTTGTATTGAAAGTATACAATTTTTTTCTCAAAAGATTATTAGAGGCTCAGATGGCACAGTTTGAAATATTTAGTTGCTTAATGCATATGTATTTACACCTAAATGTAAAAAAAAACTTATTGCGGTAAAAATAAACTTTAACAATTTACGTCCTTTCCTACCAATGTCAGTTAATCCCAGCAAATGTAAAATATTATTTATTACTATTATCATATTTTTATCAATGTCAAATCCACAAATGGAAAAGAACCGCGACGCGACAGACCTGAGAAATTTTTTAAATTTATAAGCCCAATAAAATATGTTTTATAATATCTTCCATATTAAATAATCATAATCACAATTGGAGCAAATGAAAACTGCCGACAAAATAAAATAAATAGTATATGATACTTCTGTCAAATTTCGTATATCAGCTGAGAACCTAACAACTGAATAAATAATCATATTACTTGTTAGCTTTCAAAGAAAAAACAAAAAAAAATTGTCAAATATATTATGTTATTGTTGATAAATATGTGTTATTACTATATGTCAACCACAAAACAGATTTATACACAAAGGATGAAAATACATGTCTACTCATCATAAAAAATATTGATCGAGTTACAGGTTTACAAGAATAAATCTTTTTTTTTTTTTTTTTTGCTGTATGACTTACGTGATTTATAATAAATATTTTCTGTATGTTGAATTTTTTTTTCGATTTAGGTGAAATATCGAAATCGTTTATTTAAGAAATTCCGAATACCCAGTTTTAAGCTAATCTGATTTTTGATATTTTTTAGTTATTTTCATACATATTTGTAAATCTGTGAAAAAATTTCTGATATGGCCATATCAAGCTGTAAATATGAAAATTAATAAAATAATTTTTCAATTTTTTACTTTGTCTAAAAATGTTTACATTATATAAAATGATGTACGAAATAAAGATAACTCCCTAAAGAGAACTTCCTTAAAAAAATAAAAATACAGTGAAGTCTCCCCAACTTTTTCATTCCGTAACTTTATTTCCCAACCATTTTATTCCACTAAAAACTTAACTCTCTTGTAAAGAGACGATTCAGCGATTAAGTATCCACCGTCGGAAATTTTCAACACTACTTTTGGTCAAAAAAATTATATATGGCTGTATCAGGCTTGAAATGGCAATATCAATTGATAATAATACATATCAAGTCACATAAGTCCAATTTCTATATGAGACCATATATGTGGTCGATTTAAAATTTTCTGATATGGTTATATAAATGATATATTGAGTCACATTAGAAAAATTTTTTTCTTTATACCTCGGTCGAAAGTACGTATCTTTTGCACCTATTTCGCGGCAGAAAGTTAAAGATTCATGCATTGTTAAAGCTACACATTCGCCCTCTATAACAGCGGGAACATAAAATGCTTTCGTTACCGCGACTGACATTAGTCATTTGTTACTAACTATGTTTTGTTTACATCAATTTTTTTTCGATGCAGTACATTAAATATTTTATGTACTTTCGACCAGCTATAAAGAAAAATAGTATACACTACACGGGCAGAAGTTTGAGAGCTCTGAACTGCGCGCAGTGCAGAAATCTCAAACTTTCTGCCCTAATAGTGTAATATACTATTACGGGTAACTAAATAAGATAGATAGATAGATAGATAAATGTTTATTTAGTCCTGGAGCCTAGGCTCCCTCAGGACCATCATCAAATAATACAAAATAGTACAAAATAATAAGTACAGTAAATACAAAGTAAATGATAATACAGTATCATGATGAAGTTCAGCAGTTCTAATATAAAATAATATAACATTAGTTTATAGCATAATAATAACGTAATGCTGTTAATATTTTAATTAATCATTACCGTGCAAAAAGTAATCACGGCACAAACTACGAAACATTTCGTAATTTTCGGCCCTAACAATCTCCACCGGCAACATATTCCAGATGCGTATGCCAAGAACAAGAAAGGAATTATCATACATACTACAAGTATGCTAAATTAATACTCGAAAGAAGATTTAAACCTGTCAAGAAAACCTGTGTTTGCGGGGTAATGCTCTCGAGGTCCTCACTACATTCGAACTACGTATCTCGAGAACCATAAAAATGGGTTTGAGGACAAGTTGACAACAAAGACGAGATCGAATGTTTATGAATCGTCGCCAACGGTCGTTGACGATAATGGGAAAGTTAGACATTCGACCCAAGACCGAAAGCACTACAGACGTGCCTTCTTCATGCTTAAATATCTAAAATATAATTTATTATTATATGTTATTTCTTTTTTAAAAAATAATGTTTTAATTAGGAATTATAAAATTCATGTCTTGCGGTTTTTTTTTATTGCATATAGTTTATAAATGTTGTCAATAAAAGGTTCGTATAAACTAAAAATTTTAACATTACTATAAAATTTTATACAATCACAGTGAGCATTTCCCATACGAAAGCTTTCATTATTCTTTAACTTATTTTAAATCTGTGAAAGTTTTTTAGTCACTTTAAATTATTTTAAGAAGTGTAAAATGAAAAAGCATAATCTAAAATGAAGTTATCATTCAATAGTTGCTAACCGATCAATTCAAGATTAACAAGTGGTTGAGCACGGATTGATAAATCTTTAAGGAGACAAGACAAGAAAGTCCATTTAACGATCTTTGATTGACCCCTACGTGATTTATGACTGATGTATACGGTAAAAAAGTTTATGAAAGGGATAGTAATAGTTGTGAATTGATCACCTCTTTATTGAGAAATTAGGTACCTCAAATTTATGAAAGTTTTCCAATAAACAATTTATACGTTCCTTACACTGCGAAATTTTTTTAAAACTACTGCCATAAACGACAGAAGAACAAAAAGAATTAAGAAAAAACCCAAAAATATTTTCAATTCCAAAAAAATATCCGTTTTTTTTTTTATAAATAAAGTTACGGAGTCTGAGACTATTTTAGTAAAAATGTCTCCGAAAGTAAATAAAATGTAAGAGCTCACGTTACTGAAAATACTTTATATTCAGGAGAAACGAATCCGTGAACAGAAATAGTATTGCAACAACCCATGCAGGAAGCCCCAGAGTTGAACGACGGGGCCATGCCTGGGACATTATTGGGAAGCCCATCTTGGCAAACCTATATTGTCCCATGCCCGGGCCATAACTGGGCAATCAGCCGTGGCCATTCCAATGACCATTACCCAGGTTTGGGCCAAGACTGAATAACCTAGCCTTGGCCAAGCCTAGCGTCACCTTAACTTAGGCCAAGTTTGAGTAACCTAACCTTGGCCGTTGGATGGTAACCCTAACATGGGCCAAGACTGGATAACCTAGCCTTGGCCAAGCCTACAGTCACCCTAACTTGGGCCAAGTTTGTGTAACCTAACCTCGGCTGTTGAATGGTAACCCTAACATGGGCCAAGACTGAATGACCTAGCCTTGGCCGTTGGATGGTAACCATAACTTGGGCCAAGATTGTATAACCTAACCTCGGCCGTTGAATAGTAACCCTAACATGGGCCTCGACTGAATAACCCAGTTTTGGACAAACCTAGAGACACCTTAACTTGGGTTTTGAAGTCTTTATATTCACGTGACATTGTAATATGGCGACCCAGACTTGGGCCAGGACTGGGAAACCTATCTTTGGCCGACGCAATAATCACCCGAGCGTTAGCCAAGACTGGGAAGCCTAGCCTTGGCTTTCGAATGGAAACCCAGACTTGAGCCAGAATTGAGCAACCTAACTTTGGTCATTTAATAGAAAATCCAAACTTAATTAATCATTAACTAACAGAATTTGGAACAGTAAATATTTATTGCTTAACCAATATTTGATAGCAAATGCTGAAATTGAAAATTTATTTTTTAAACAAAACAATTGTGTATCGTCAAAATTGATATGATCTTAAAAAAATTAAAATATAATAATTTACAGTTGAATTTTTAATATTAATAATTTTAAACATTAAAATTTATAATATGATATTAAAAATATATAGAATGATTTACAAAGTCTAAAGTAATATAAGAACTTGACTTTTGCTTTTTTTTAATTACTACACATTTGTAAAAAATAGATAATTTTCATCAAAACACAATATCAAATAACATAAATTATATAAATAATAAACCGTCACACTCCGTCACCATATAGATTTAGTTCATATGAATGATGAGATATATGTCAATTTATCGGTCGTACGGCATAGGGGTTAGTTATCGGTCTGGCAAGCGCGCGGCTTGGGTTCGAATCTCGGTTGGGGCAAATGCGAATTTCACTTTATTTCTCTAATTAGCGAAAGTTAGGTCTAAATTAAGAGTTAAGTCGTCTAAACTTGCGTTAGCTCTACATCAAAATTAAAATAAATCAATGACAATTAAAAATTTCCTTTTTTATCATTTCAACTAAAAACTACTCATTTTATACAAAATAATTTAACCGTTTCGTAGAATTTTACTATTTTATTTCAGAGAATTTAATTTATTCGAAATTGGGTTCTTAATACTAATTTGGTTTAATATTAAACAATTAGATTCTAAATATATTTTATAATCTACTTCTTTTAGTAAATTCTATAGTGGTAAATAAGTCTGGGCTTGCATTGGCTTAAAAACTTGGGCCAGTCTTAGTTAACAAACTTGGGCCAGTCTCGGTTAACAATCTTGGGCCAGTCTTGGTTATCATACTTGGGCCAGTCTTGGCAACCAAGCTTGGCACCCTGTTATCACTCCAGACTTCTACCAAGGCTGGGCCAAAGCGGGTTTACAAGCATGGGCCAGAGATAGACAGCATTGCGCTAAGCGTGGCCCATATCTGGCCCCGTCGTATTTTCCTGTATGGGAAATCAAGACTTACTACTACTCCTCTTTTCAACTCAGCCAAAAATATCTGAAGTAGTATCTCATATTAAAATATTTCAATTTGAAAAATTTATACGCAGTCAAATTGTTTTAACTATTAATTAATTATTCATAATTGTGTATGTGAGATTAAATTGAAAAGACTTTGAGTACCATTTTACACTAATAACATGATTTAATAATTTCAAGGTTTCTGTGAATAAAATTAAACAAACATATAAAGTATCCGAAATGACACTTTAGACACCACAAATCATAACTAAGAATAATGAAATTGCAGTAGTTAAGAATTTGAAGGTTATTTCAATCCACCTAAAAAATCTATATAGTAAAAAATGTTGTATAAAATCAATTCAATTTTTTTAACGTAAAAAAAAAATATTTTAGATTTAAATATCGCCACAAATGCATAAGAAACGAAAAATTTTAAATAAATAAGAAAAATGAAGAAACGTCGAGCTGGTGAGATAAGTAGTGTAATTATTTAGAATTTGAAAGAAATTTTCTTACACACAAAGGGTATGAAAAAAGACTAAATAACATTTTTTTATGTTAAAAATTAAGTAATACAAAAAAAGTGTTACCATAGCAGACAAAAAACTCAACATAAAAATTTTCAACATAGCCCGCTTTTGACACTAATACACAATATTTTTTACTGGTGTATACATATATGTAAAATATTTTGATTAATGTCACTTCAGGTTTTCATGTCATCCGAAAGATTTTCTGTTGAAAAGCCTAAATAATCGTTAAAGTTAAGTGTTGACTACGAATATTATCTAGAAGGGTAACTGCTTTAGAAACTACCACTATTATAACTTATAACTTATGAATTTATCGACACGAGAATTCGAAAGTCTATAAAACAAGTATTGATAGTAGAAGTAGGCTATTATAAACGGTCGTTGGCCAGGAATTCGTCTTATAAAATTTTTTTTTGATTTCAAAAATAATTCGTAAAAAGTACTTAATTATGATATATTAAATGTCGTTATTATTAACAAGGTAGTAGTCTGGTAACTTATGCCTATTTTCATGACTTCTTTGGAGGGTGGTTTTTTATAGGAAAATAAAAATGAATTATCTTGAATATTTAGAGTGTTTTTATTTACATATTGAAAATATAAAAAAAATTTATTTGAAAAAATTTAATAGTTTATTACTATTATTATTGTCACTCGAAGTTGGAACCTCAAAAAAAATGCACGTGGGTGGTCCGGGTTCTAACATTTTTTCTACTGAACCGATTGCTTTCAAATTTTAACAGGCTGTTATACACACTTATAGTTCTCGTCGGTACTAACGAGAATTTTTTTCACCCCCAACTTTTTATTTTACAACCCTTTCTTTGCTAAAATAAAAGGACTTTTTTTTTTCAAAGTCCGCCATTTTGTTATTTACCCTTGAAATTTAACTTCAGTAGTTCCGACCAGAATGACATGTCTATAGATTAAGAATAATCAAGAATATTTGATTTCAGATAACATCAAGAGCCAAAATCACCCGGGCCACCCACGTGCATTTTTTTTGAGGTTCCAACTTCGAGTGACAATAATAATAGTAATAAACTATTAAATTTTTTTTTATATTTTCAATATGTAAATAAGAACACTCTAAATATTCAGGATAATTCATTTTTATTTTCCTATAAAAAACCACCCTCCAAAGAAGTCATGAAAATAGGCATAAGTTACCAGACTACTACCTTTGCGAAAGATGTACTTTGAAATTTTAAAATCACAAATAACTTTTCCCGTAATGTTAGGGCTGAAGATTGAATAGAACTTTGGCTTGGGAAAAGTAAGCTTAAATCCACCTGTGAGCAAAGAGTATCAGAAGAATGTCAACAGCATCTACCGAAGTTTTCTGGTTTTCTACGGTAGTTTCGGAACAATCCAAAGCATTATAAGTTAGGCACAACGGCAACAAGGGAGTTTAGGATTAAAAGACGTAAAGGCTGAAAAAGAAGCTCCAAGATAATATACTTTATACTCTCCTTGTTAGAAGAGGAATCTAAGTAATGCAAACCCAGAAATATATTAAGATTTAATGATGACATGAATGCGTAAAATCTTTCAAAGCTTTTGATTCATAAATAATTCAGAAATATATAAAATAATACAGTTCTTAAAATAAAAAAAATTTACAATTTAAAATCAAGTAACTTTAAGTAACAAGACAAATAAAATAAGTATTAAGAGTCGGGTATTGTTTAACTGATACCTTTTTTATTATTCTACTTTAGAATATCGTAACTTTCACATAAATACATATTTTAATTTCAATGTAAATTTATAAAAATTCAAGAGAAATGATTTAAATGATAAAGAGGATATTATTGATAATATTTTTATTGAAAAAGAAAAAAAAACATTTTTTTATTTATTTTTTACTTTATTTCTGTGATCACGATTTGTTTGAATACTCGTTAATTTTTTCTGAATAATTGATTAGCATTTTAAGCTTAATGAAGATATAAAGTTACAAAGCTTGTACTTAAGTCTAGCTTAAGAGTCTTACGGTAAATCAATAGGATCTTACTATAATAGAAAATTAATATGAACTAACTTTATTACAATAATAGGATAGAAAAGATAAACCTCATTATCGTTTTTTAATTGCATAGTTAACTAATAGATTCCAGTGCTTTTTTAGTACTTTACTGATGTACTAATTTGTGATATTGTTCTATTAAGTTGAAAGCTCAGGATAAAAAACCATCTCAAGTCAAAACCCTATGTTATCATATATTTCTCCACCATATAAACATACGAACAACTATATTTATCATTATACAATACCATGTAGGACTTTAAAATTTTTCAACCCTTCTATTTAATACCTTGTACACATTTTTTCTATACTCGATAAACTATGTCGAATTTCGTCAAGTTAACTCAAGAACTAATAAATTTTTTATTACAATCAACTGTCCTTTTGAAAATCACTAAAATGTGAGCTAAAACACATAAATTCTATTTAATTAACACATTATCAATATATACACAAGCATAAACGATTAATTCATTTCTGCATAAAAAATTATCTCTATTAAATATAAATTGATTCCAGCATTAAAAAACTGTGATTAAAGTAGATAAGGGTGGAAATAAAATTCACATTTACTCTGAAATCATTCTACAAAAAAAAACTCTATTACTTTATGTGTGGGATGATTTTTCTCAAGCTTTGGAATTCTGAGTGATAGAAGCCGGAGTAAAAATCCACTCTCGTTTTTTTTAAACTGCACTTTTATTTATCATCGATAAATTCTATGTGATAATCGAATATGATATACGGGAAATATTTTTATTATAAACGAAGAAGCTTTTAAAATTTTGCCGGTAGAAAGCCCTTTAATATACTTTATGCTTAATAATATATTTCTATACCAATTAAAAATCAAATAACAATAATAATCATATCCCGGGTCGAAATTTAAATCGTAGATTCAACGTATTGAACGTTTAAATCGTAGGTTGAGCGTATTAGACGTTGAAAACGTAAGATCAACGTATTGAACGTTGAAATCGTCATTTGAACGTAACGGACGTTAAAAACGTATATTGAACGTACCCAACGTATTATAAATATGAAGAGAACCAATAATGGGTGAAAATAGTAATATTAATACTACTCAAATAACTACACATTTTTAATTTTCTTAGCAGGAAGTTGAAAATTTTATTTTTTTTTTTTTTTGTAAAAATCCAATGGTACAAAATTTTATAAAATTGGATAAAAAGTTATCATTTTATATACAGATTTATGAGGCCATTTTTGGTATAAAATCGTATGAATGATATTTTATAAAATTTTACATAATTTTGGAAACCATTCCGAGGGTAAAAAATTTCGATAAAGCATTTCCGTCAAAAAAAAAAAATGGTAAATTCAAGCTAAGAAATGTAAAATCTCCCTAACAAAACTAAAAAAAATTTTTTTTTGTTTATTTAGGTTTCAACATGTGTAGTTATTTGAGTAGTTTTAATATTACTTATTTTCACTCATTGTTGGTTCTCTTCACATTTATAATAAGTTGGATACGTTCAACATACGTTTTTAACGTCCATTACGTTCAAATGACGATTTCAACGTTCAATACGTTGATCCTACGTTTTCAACGTCTAATACGCTCAACCTACAATTTGAACGTTCAATACGTTGAATCTACGATTTAAATTTCGACTCGGGATCTTATATAAAATAAAATATTCTAAATTTTCTGTTACAAATAACTGGTGAACTGTATTTATCATAAATATAATTCGTTCATGATTACTTGTAATATCTTATCAACTTCCAGAGTAATAACACAAAAATAGTGAAGTTGCATTCATAGAGACTGATTAAATTTATCTCAACAGAAATATGTAATTTGAAATATGTATAAGTACGTTTCATGCAAATAACGGCAAATAACTTAAAAATAATATAATGCATTCATACTAATATGACTTAGTCATTCACTCACTCAATCAATTTAATTGTCTTTTGTTATATATGTGTACGTGAATTTAAATAAATATTTTGTAAGTTACAAGTTTGTACTTGTATATAAATGTACATGAAATTGTAAATACGAATATAACTATTATTAAAAGTTATACATTTGAATGTCGTATGGATACAAGTGCTTTCGTCATTCATGAAGTGTTTATGTAGACGGACATAAACGAGTCTAATATGTTAATGTATTTGAGACGATTATTACTTTTTTTTATCTATTCCTGTTCAGTCCGTATAAAGTTACAAATTAAATAAGGAACGTTGATACTATTGCCTATCAAAACATTCGTTTTCATCATCAATTTATAAAAGTTATTTGTTTTATTTCCAATGGGAATGAAAAGTAACAGCATTCTGCGATTAACAGATAAAAAGTGAAGTATTTTATATGCGCGTCTAAAATCTACGGAATTCAGAAAAAAAATTGGAAGAGTCAATTTTTCAATCCAAAAATTTTTTTTCGCACAATAAATAAATCGCAATTAAATTTTTTTGTTTTTTTTTTTTAAGAATATCTTCCTAAATTATTCTATTTTATTTAACTACTGGTAATTTATTGCAAAAGTAAGCTTTCTTCTAATAATAATGCGTAACTTGGTCTTAAGTCTCAAGAGGTCAAAAAAAAAAATTGATCGATAACTTACTTTTTCGATTTCTTACAGTCAAAAAAGAGGTAAAGTTTCAATTCTAAACAATTACCCAAATATTTATTTATCACTTCATTAGCACCAAAAGCTCTCATCCCTTTTCTGTTTTTACGGAATGACAAAAGCACTGTAATTTTACTCTCAGAAAAAATTAGTTATCATAACTTATCAGTGATAAGTTATCACTAAAGACAGGAATGAAAAGTGATTTGCTAGAGAGAAGAAAAAAATCTTGGCCAACACAACGAAATAAAATTATTTTAGTTACAGTAAGAAAAATCATATTGTTGCAACAACAAACGAGATTGTTCTCAAGAAAAAAATGAAGCCGGGTTGTCTCTAAAAGCCATCTCTGGAATTTTTCGCTTGGTCATTTTCGTCGTGCGATATCTTTAATAAATTACTGCATATTCTAAACTTTCGTAAACAATGACAGAAATTTAAAACTTAGGTTGTTTTTGAATGAAGAAGATTTTACATACGGGTTGGAATGTCCTAGTTTCAAGTTTCTACCCTGCCCGTCGCTTCATTTCTGTAGAAATTATAATTATATAATTATATAATTAGAATTATAATTTCCATCCTGTTTCGTCAGAATAGCACCTGTTAAGCCTTGAGAAAACTAAGTTGACAGTTGAAATATACGCTATTGATCTGAGAATTTCTCGGTTTGACTGAATACAGAAATTAAAAATCAAAAATTTAAATTTTAATGCTTTTTAATAAATGATAATTAATAAAACTACCAGTTTAAAATAATTTATGTTATTTTTTTACAAGTATTTTAATATTTTTCTGAAAAAAAAATGCAACTTTTATTAAAATGTGCTTTTTATGTTCTCTAAAAAAAACTGACAATAAAATCAATACTTGATTTAAAAAATAATATAAACGATGAGTGATGAAACAAGACATTTCTAGACTTTAGGCATTGTCTTACCCTTGTCTAAAATTTCTTCTTTCATCCCTTGTCACACAATATGCTATTGAATTTCCCTAGACGAAAAAAACTACTAAACTTCAAAACTTTTTTATAAAATGTATTAAATCTCCTAAAAGTTCCAACTGTTACTTCTAATTTGAAAATTTTTATAATTAAAAAAATGTTTTTTAAATTTTTATGTACATTCTACGCTTTGGTATAAAAATCATGTTTTCTTTTTTTTTTTTTTTTTTAATTATAAATAAACAAAGTTTTTATTCTTATTATCAACATATTGTTAACGGATAATTACTTTTCATTCCTTATCAATTCAGATAGTACCTCGACGGTTAAAATTATGTCACAATTACATAAATCTAATTTTTATCAAGCATAAAGTTATATGAAAACACATTCAAAGAGTCTAAAAGGAATTTAAATTTAAATAGATTTTAATTCTCGCATAGTTATTGAAGTAGAGCTTTTTTTATGGTGAGTTTGCATGAAAAATAGTCAGTTACTAAGTAATTCAAATGTTTGAAGAATGGAGCATTCTTTATTTTTTCTCGAGTAAATATCATTTTTATTTTGTTCCTTTTGTTTGGTCTAATTGTTTTTACTAAAATCTCATCCGCTTGATGAAAATATTAAATAATAATATCTTTTTTTTTTTTTTTTTTTTTTTGGATGACAGATTACTGATACTATGCAATACTTTATTATAAAAAATTGTATTAACCCGGCCTATGTACAAATGATATTATCATCTCTAAAAGTGCATATCTATGTATGTATTTTGTAATACTCTTAAATAAATAACCAAATAAATGAATGAATATGTACATTAATTTCAATCAAAAATTTTGATACAAAGATGTTGGATAATGTTTTGACTTTATTATGTAAAAAACTAAGTTAGTGTTTTTGAGTATTATCCACGACAGCTGCCAAATTCTATCTACAATAAATTTTAAGAACTTAATAGTCGTAGTATAATTAGAAAATTTAATACAAACTTACTTAATGTTATTTATAAATAATCTTGTTAATGAAGTGAGAGTTGTTTTTATAATTTTTCATTTATTCTTTTCATGTTTTGCATCTTGGTGTTTTTGTAATTAAGTTTAAACGGTTAAAGTGTGTATCTTTAATACCTAAGTCAATCGATAATAGAACTTTTGGCACAAGTTCAATAATTTTTTTAACACTTGAAATAGTAATCCACTTAAATTTAAATTGACATTACTTATTCAACAAATTTTAATAAAAAAATAAAAATTATCAGTTTTTAGTTATATTATTAAATAACAATTCGTGTACCGTAAAACCATTTTCACTCCACTAGATCGAACAAAATTTTCAAATTTCGATATTGAGGCGGAAAAAAATGTTATTTTTGCATTAATTAAAAGAAATTTTCTAAAATTTTATTAAAATTTGTCTTTCACTTTTTCGTTGATTCGAAATTTTCGGACGATGCACTGAATTAAGATCATCATGAAGAGCAAATCCTACTGTTTAGTAGCCGTTTCACGCGGTACTGCGATCTCTGCAACCGAACTCATTCTATTTTGACGTAAAAAGTTTAGAGACGCGCATGCGTTTCTAATCTATACTACTCTCTTGTGATTGTACAAAAAAATATTATCTCATCGACCCCGAAGGGCTCAAAGATCATAAGTTTTAAGAGTAGGTACATACAGTCATAGTGTTTATAGTTTAAAAAGAATAAAAAGTTTTATCATTTGCTATCTTGCTCTTGTTTCAATGCTTTTATACACTTTTCAAAGCTATTTATGCGTATTTTTATTGCTATAAATGTCACTGAATAGATATTATAGAAAAACACACTTTTCTCTAATTTTTTAAATTCTAATCGTGTTATTGCACAATCTAAAACCAAATTTACGAAAAAAAAAAATTTTTTTATAACATTATCGATATAAAATCCGAAAGTTACTTAAAACATAATAGTTGACCGTATTCTGGTTGCCGTTGGAAACTATTTAGCTAAATAATATATAAGTAGATCTATTGTACAAATAAAATCTATGTATATCATTGTTAGTGCCACTTATCGTGAGTGGGTGTCTTATATTTATGATATAAATATGTTTTTAATGATTTTTATTGTAAATGGAAGTTTTTTAATAAAATAATTTTTTTGAAGTTTAAAATATCATAATATATTTGGTAAATACATTACTTAAAACATGAACTCATATTCTGATTTCAAAGTACAGAGGAAAAGCGAGGAGAGGGACAAAACGGTGTACTTAAGGAAATACTAAGTTTTTAGGGACTAAAATACGCTGAATCTTATTTTTTTTAGTTGTTTGTATAGTAAAGAACAAAAATTTTCAACTACCGCCAAAATATGATTTTTATTTTTTGAGGGCAAAATGAGGTACCCTTTAAAAAAGTAAAAAAAAAAATTTATTTCAAATTGAAAAATCATTAAAAAAAAACATTTTCTTACCGACAAGTCGACGGAAAAACCTAGATAGATGAACAAATCACCAAAAGAAGAAAAATTGTTAGTTGAAAAAATAAACTCCTAGAAAAAATTAAGGCAGTAAAAGAAATTAAAAAATTTTATAACAATTTTTGACAGTTTTCGCTTAAGTAAAAATTAATATCGAAGTTAATAAAAAAAAAAAAAAGTACTTTTGACAAGGTTCTAGTTTTTGGTTCTTCTGGTCATAAATTTTTTAGAATTATAGTTCTCACACAATTTCAAAAAATAGCACGAAAAAAAAGATTTGTAATTTTTTGCATTCTCTTTCTTGGCTTTGAAGAAAAAAAAAATTTTCTAACGAAATTTTGGGGGTATCCCATTTTGCTCCCCTTCCCCTACTTCGGTCTAATATTAGTAACGAATATTTCAGACACATCAGTGCAAACTTACATAAAGTTATATATATTGTCGAATTACATAATTGCAATAATGTTTTCGGGTACTCTATAAACTTTGAAACAACTCATAGAGTTTAAGATTTCATATAATGCATTTGAAATTCAACTTTAACCCAATAAAGTACTTTTGGATATGTTATGCTTGGATGAAATTCAAATCCGAAAAGCTCTGAAACTGTAAGCGTCTTAAAAAACTTTAATTAAATTGACTGTTATAAGTTTTATCTTTTATCACAAAACTTCTGTAAATCAATTCTTTTAGGAAACTAAATCCATAGGCAAAATAGCAATTTTCAAGATAGTAATGATTAATGATATGCTTTTTTTCATATCTTAGAGATTTTAAATTTGAAACTTTAAAATCTTCTATCTTTGTTGGTTTTTTTTTTTTGACATGTTCATCATCAATAATTTACTTTTTGAAAGTTATAATCAATATTTCTAGTATAAGTAATCAAAGTAAATCTTTATATCTGTTATCAGAAAAATTAACGTTTCAGAAAATATATACTTTATGAGTTACGAGCAATGTAATTTTTTATTATACTTACCGCGAAAACTGAAACTCCAGCCATGATTTGCAAGAAGGAGTTAGTGCTTCTTCTTTGAGCTGTAATAAATGATTCTACGGCTAGAAAGGCGTATTCAAGCGGATGTTGAATTGTTCTACTTGTCTTTCATGATAAATGGAATACAGAGGAGGGTGGGGCACGATGGCCCCCTTGAGTTGGTTATTTCTTTTTGGGGTTTTTAACTATCAAATTCGTTTATTTTCCGTCTATTTCGAATAAATCAGTCGAAATTTTGCAGAAAACCAAAAATAGCATATTACACATCTAGAGCAGTAAAGTAAGAAATGTCTCAGATCACATTTAATTATTTTCCGAGGCGAAGCTGAGGTCAATAAACATGTGATTTGAGGCTTTCTTATTTATTGCTCATAGTGTGTATACTATTTTTTTTTGTGCACGATTCATACAGGATGGTCGTCGATGAGTCGAACTTAGAAATCAGGAAAGTATTCAAAACAAAATATTTTTTTCAACATTTTTAAACTGTAATATCTTTTGAATGATTTGGTTTTAATTCGGTTCACAACATTCAACGCAATTTTCTTGAGCTCATTTTTTTTTGTGACTGATTGTTTTTTTTTTTTTGCAGCCATTCGTTAAGAAAAATTTTCATGAAAGAAACTCTTGCATCTCAAAACAAATGTGAAATCCTCAACGTTTACAATTCGTAAAATTAGTTGAAATAAAGTTTAGAGAAAATAACTTACATGTAATGATGTAAATAAGAGTTTTAATAAATTGGAATATACTTATTGATTGACAATCAATTTCATAGCATTTAAATACTATCATTACTATTTGTATGTTTTTGTAAAAGAAAAACCTAATATACATTAAATTCCACAAGAAAAAGTGACGCGAAAAGGTATTAAGTCATAAAACAATTTTAATAATAAATAGAATAAAATCTCTGAGTTTTAATTTGAGTCCAGCCAAGCGGATGGGTAACGGCTTGCAGTTTTTATGAAAAAAATAAGGTTTCAGA
Organism: Cotesia glomerata; assembly: GCF_020080835.1. Lineage (NCBI taxonomy): Eukaryota > Metazoa > Arthropoda > Insecta > Hymenoptera > Braconidae > Cotesia > Cotesia glomerata. The sequence goes on from NC_058160.1 coordinate 7,487,217, forward strand.
GAAAAAAATGTAATAAATTTCACGGTCTTAATTATAATAATATAATTTAAACAATACCAATTCTAAAAAATAATTTAAATTTCATACAATTTTATTACAGGTTTCCTCAAACAGAATTTCTTCTCTTATAGTAATGACGTGATTATAAACACATTTCGTCTTAGACAAGTCTAAGATTGAAAAAAAAAAGCACTTAATTCCTGTACCTCAATAAAACTAATTGAATCATTCGTCCCATTAGACCGTTATAATCGGGGTGTTATTATTTCTAATTTAACTAACTACTATTAATTTAAAATTGAATAAATACGACTGACATGTTTTCCGTGAAAATTTTGAAATTTCATCAGAAAAGACGCGATTATTAACTGAATTTTTACTCACAACAGCGGTGAACAACGGCTAGTAAAAACTTAATGAAGGAATTCCGCCATAGGGGAGGGTGGGGCAAGACGGCCGACCTAAGCCGGTTTTTATTTTTTGTGGCTTTCTACTATCAAGTGGATTTACTCTCGTCCAACTTTGACTCAATTCACCGGAATTTTTCCAAAGTTCTAAAAAAAATTTTTTTTTTTCATGGCAAAGTTGTTTTTCACGTCAAAAATATTTTTATTTCTCTCCTGGACAACTGCATTCACTTTTATATTACTCAGAAAAATTATTGTTAACATAATACCAATCGTTCCCTTACTTTTACAGAAAAAAAATTGAGTGAAATGATTTTTTATACAAACCTATTACCAAGTACAGTATCGATAATTACATTTGTGAATATTGTGAGGATTAATTTATAATAACTCTAAATGATATATCTCACTCCCACAGGGGGTTGCGGGGGTGAATGTCAACAATGAAAATTTAAAATTTCCGAGCTGTAGCTCCTATAAGGTCTAAATTTGGTAAGAATCTTCTGTATGTGATGGAGAAATGATCTAAAAGCGGATTTTATGACAATTTACTCCTAATATGGATAGCGGGGGTGGATGTTAACAATGAAAATTGTAAATTTCCGAGCTATAGCTCCTACAGACTCCAAAATTCGGTAGGAGTCTTCTATGTGTGATGTAAAAGTAATCTAAATAAGGATTTTACGACAACCCGACCTAAATAACGATTGCAGGGGTAGATATTAACAATTAAAATTTCAAATTTCCTAGCTATAGTTCCTACAGGCTTCAAATTTGCTAGAAATCTTCGTGTATAATCGTGTCAAGTTCAACTAAGAATGGATTTTATTAATTAAATTCCAACCTCAATAGGAATTGTGGGGGCGTTAACAACGAACAATTCTTATTTCAAAACAATAGTTTCATATGCATATATTTCATATGCAGGCTGTGTCAGAGAGATGAGTAGAATAGAAAAAAAGTTGTTGTTTATAAATTAGAATTTTTTGAAATATGAAATTTAGGACATGTCTATTAAATTTCAATAAAATTTACTAAAAATTTCCTTACAACAATCGTTTCTTTGGCAGCGGGTAAAATGTCATTGTAAGGTTTCCAAAACTTAACATTATACATGTAGTTATTCAGTCACCGGACTGAGAATTTAACATACATGTTATTTTTGCTGATCACTAGGGCCAGGAATTGCTGCGAAAGTCCTGGCCCTACTGATCACATAACCGATAAATTGTTCTTATGATATGTGAAAAATAAATTTGGCTACTTATTTAAATAGAATTCGTAAAAAACATATTAAATTTGTTTTCTACAAAAAATGAATGTTACTAAGAAAATTTTAAGTAACAGAAAAATTCGTCGCACTTGAAGGTAGATAAATTTCAACTTCACTTATGAGATTTGCAATGACTTTAACTAAACTTTCAATGCTCATTTGGAATCTGTGCAAATCAAAAAAATTAGGAAAACGGTTGACCCTAAAGGCCATCCCTGCAACTTCCAGCTAATTCCATATGTAAGCGCTTAAAATTGCACTTATTACGTTTTTGAGCTAAAAATGCATCAATAACCCGAATTTGTGGTGATTAAAAAAAAAATTAGAAAAATAAATTTTTGGTCAATTTTTGAGGTGGGCCTTATTGCCCCAGGTGGGCCGTCTTGCCCCACCCTCCCCTAATATCCACATCCCTATAAATATCTCTAATAATATATTAATATTTCATTGTGTATTATATTTCCCCTTCATAGTTTTCACAACTTTTTAGCTTGGTATCACACTTAAAAATCTGGGCGTTGATGTGAAAAAATAATACTAAAAAAATTTAAATCAATCAATTAAAAAATTTCAATATTATATCTCAAAACTTCATAAAATATTTCCGATCGGAATAGAGACAAAAAGAGCTCTTAAATTATTTATCGCCGACAAAAGAGCTTTGTTTGAGAAAAATTGGCAGCCAAAGTCGACTGATTTTATCAGCAAGATCGAACTTTCAGCTGCACGATTACGTACTTACGGTTAAGTAGGCGATAAAGTAACCGCAATGACATATCACGTAGAAATAAAACAAAGAAGAGTTTATATCATTTGTAAGTTATATCAGAAATATATGAATATAATTTTTTACACATACAATAAAGAATATCTTCTAATTAATTTATTCAAATCCTGTAATTAAGCGATTCATGATAACGAGAGCTAAAATATTAATACGTAAAAAAAAGATTAATCGATTGGGTTATTAATTTTATTAGAACTTTTATTAGAAAAAAGTAATGACATTTTTACGATAACTCTATCTTCATGAAAGTCAATTAAAACAGTATATAATTATTTAATAATTCAATATCCCTTGAAAAATGTAATTTTAACTTATACACGTTTTTTATTTAATTAAATTTGATTTTTTGACGACCGGTTAAGACTAAAATTAATTTTCCTATTTTCAATTTGACAAATAATATTATTTTATGAACTTTTCGGTATTTTTAGATGTTTTAATATCCTAGAAAGCAATTCTGAATCAACAAGTAAAATTGATCAACCATGGTCAACTGTAGTTATCTCATATCGCCAACATTTTTAAAAGTTTCATCTGATTCTAATACATCTATTCGATTGATATATAGATTATTTCGTGACAAATCGACCAATGGTTGAAAACCGTTACTTTTAGTTTAAATAAATTTTGATCAGAAATCAGACAAAAGTCATGCAAAATTAAAAATCTTACTATTTTTTAAGTTTTTAAAGTTTACATTTTGAATATTTAAAAACATTTTTATACTTACAGAAATCGGTCTGAATTTTATTAAAAGAAGATATATTTGAGGCTATAAATTTTTTATTTCTTTGTAACTATTTTTAAAAATCTTACATTTTATGGTTGTTATACCAACAAAGTCTATATACTTTAAATGGCAAGTGATATACAGTTCGTACAACTCACCAAATTTATTGAGGTTTAAAAAGATTTATTTAATTAGATTTCGGAATTAACTGATGTTTCTTTCAGATTATTTAAGACAAATGAAAAAAATTAGAAAAACGGTTGACCCTAAAGGCCATCCCTGCAACTTCCCGCTAATTCCATACTTAAACGGTCAAAATTAGACTTATTATGTTTTCGAGCTTTTCGAGCTCAAAAATATAATTTTCGTGTCTTTTTGAGCTCTCAGAGCTCAAAAAACTGATAGAAGTTTGATAAAAAACTTTTTTAATTCTCAAACCGCCATAAACTCGATTTTTGAAAAACGGGGTAAAACCAATAACTTCCCGATTTTCGAAAATTTTCAATTTTCTGAGCGGGAAGTTAACAATTAATGCAATGCATCAGCCGGTATATTTTTTCTACTATTTCGTTTAAATTTATATTGATCACATTCTATTTCTGATTACAGCTCACTTTTAACTACTGTTGCGTGTAGTGAGGATAGGACTTCATTTTACCCTTTCGTTCCTGATGTAAAAAAACTGACGTATTTTTTATTGTTGTAGCGAATATTAGATCAGTTACGACAAACATTCAGAAGCAATCAGACTTATTTTGTATATTTGCTTATTTTGTTAAACGTGGTTATAACATTTTCCGACCCCTAAGAGTCAAGAAATATAAGTCGTTTAATTAAAAAAAAATTAGGAAGACGGTTGACCCTGAAGGCCATCCCTGCAACTTCCCGCCAATTCAATACCTAAACACTTGAAATTGCAGTTATGACGTTTTAGAGCTCTTCGAGCTCATAAATACAATTTGTATATTATTTTGAGCTCTCCGAGCTCAAAAAAATAGCTTTTGTATGTTTTTGAGCTCTTTGAGCTCAAAAGTTTGATAGAAGTTTGATAAAACACTATTTTTTAAATTTTTAAATCGCAATAACTTTTGAATGAATGAACCGATTTTCACGCGGTTGGTGGCATTTAACGCAGTTCTTTAAGCTTCATGAAAAATCTTCAAATTTAAATTGACAGAACGAAAAATTTCGGAGTAATTGCAAATAAACACTTTTTTCGGTTTTCTTTCGTCAACGATAACTCACGAACGAATCAACCGAGTTTGACCGGACTGGCGGCGATCGACGTGGTTTTTTTATGTTAAGAGCTGATTAGTTTTTGGAATTTATCGGTAAAGCTGTTTAAAAGTAATTCCAAAAAAACCACTTTTGAAAAAATTTATTTTTGTAGTTTTTTTGCGATTTCTCAAAATCTACCGGTCCGAAGCGTTTCAAAGTATATACAAAATCTAAGTTTGGTCAAGCCCTTTCAAATGGCACCAACCGCGATCAAATCGGTCAAGCCGTTCAAAAGTTATAAGAGGTTTACATACATCCACACACATACACACACACACACGCGCGCGCGTGTATACATACATACATACATACATAGTGACAACATCGCGGGGATAGTCAGGGAAGCTTGCTATGACCTTAAAACATCGAGATCTGATGAAAACTCGATTTTTGCAAAACGGGGTGAAAACAATAACTTCCCGATTTTTGAAAATCTTCGATTTTCTTAGCGGAAAGTTAAAAATAATTATTCCTTTAATAAATAAATAGATTTTTTTGACATTAAGACTACAATAAATATGTGTTTGCCTCAGTAAACTTGTAGAAACGGTCAAAAATGATTTTCAAGAATATCAAACGTCGACATCTGTTGAAACACAAAGATTAAGAAGAAAAATAACAAATCAATAACTTTACTTTTCTGAAATTTGCCAATTTTTCGATGGAAATAAAAAAGTCTTATGTCATGTCATGAATGACTGCGTTTAAGACCCGAAAAAATGAGGCAAATACATAAACTGATAAATTATAAAATTGCCGGGCTGACATAGCTAGATTATTATCATTGCATACATAAGGGCAAACTGTGCTTATGGATAATTTTTAAACTACTCATATAGAAAGTAAAAGATACGATTTTGTTAGTGATACCATTATATCCACATATTTTATATCATTACGGCTACTATACGATTAAAATAAATATATACTCTCTAAAATGTTTAAACATTTTTGTTGTTTAAACATGTTTAAACAATCCCTCGCGACCTTACATTCATTCTGGAAACACTATGTAAGCATTCAGGAAACTTCCTGTAATCATACTGATTCCAAAGCGTTTCCAGAGTGTGTTTGTTACATTTGTCCATCATGAATCCAGAGTAAAACCAGAGTGAATACATAATAAAACCACAATAAAATCATTCTAAATCCAGAATTGACCTTGAGTAAATACATACTGGAACCAGAATGAATACATATTAAAACCAGAAGAAAACTTGAGTGAATCAGAACCAGAATGTAACCAGAGTGGATACATACTATAATCCAAATAAATACATGCCAAAAATGTTTATAAAAAAAATGTTTAAAATTAAAAAACCGATAAAAAATGTTCTTATCAATTTTTTGATAAAATGAATATTTTCGGAGATATCGCAAAAAACGACGAGTAGCGGTTGGACCTCTCTGTCGCGCGCACGTATCCCATGGACTCTATCGACAAACAACAAGCAAAAAAAAATACAAAGACGAGAAAAAATTAGAAGCTCGGTGTGGACTGTAGATTAAGAAAAGAAACTTATGAGAGTCGTAAAGGAGACTCTAAAGAAGATTTCTAGACCTATAATTGATCGATCCACCCCATGGACACCAAGTAACAGCCCCATAAAAGTCGTTTTTTGACTAAATTGACAGAAATTTGACGTTTCAAAAATCATTCCTCGGTGTCCACTGGAGATTAAGGAAAAAAACTGATGGAAATCATAGAGTAGACTCTATAGAATATTTCGAGACTTTCTACTCTTTTAGGATCTTTTTTCAAATTTCAGATAACTTCAATATTTTTGAAGTTATAGCTACAAAACGAAGACTCCCTTTTTGTCTCTTCGTTTTTTGTTTATAACAAATAAAATTTTTAATGGCGGATAAATTAAAAATTACCAACCGGTGACGTTAGCCGAGTCGTCTAAGGCGCATGGCCTATACAGAGAGAACTCGGACTAACTTACCGGCCAGGCGTGGGTTCGAATCCCAAGCTGGTCTTGGAAACCAACTTGGTTGATATTCGGCCCTTGCCGCGTAGGTTAAGATTTACACAACCCAAAAATATGACGACAGCAGGTGGCGATATGACCACAGCAGTTAAAACCGACTCTAAACAAAAAAAAAAAAAAAAAAAAATTACCACTTTCTCAGAATTAAATTCTGAATCTAACGCACCAATCGCCATATTTTTAAGAGCATTGTAACGATTTTTCGCAGAAAACTCACTTTTCGACTAGACTGTATAGTTTATATGAACTCACTCAAGTCTTCAGATATAAATCGGTTGCGTAGCATTGCGGATAGTGTATAAGACTGGCGAGCGTTAGGACTAGGTTCGGAACCCGAGCGTTGCGGTCTCAGAAAAAATTACAAAAAAGATGAAAATACAAATTACTCCGAGTATCTGAGCGGCCGCTTACTATTGTTATTATTTCCCCCATCATTCTCCGACAACGGTTTGAGGAGAATGGCGCACGCGCACTTCCTCGGATCCGGACATTGAATCCCCGCAGAGCTCATATTTTTTTAAACTTGTTAACTGTATATTTACATAAAAAAAATTTTGTTTTAAAATTTTTTTTTTATATCGATTTTTTATTGCCAAAAAAATTTTTACAGGAAAAAAAAATATTTTTTTTCTAATTTTAACTATTTTCTAATGCAGAAATTCGAAAAACTGAAAATAATTCAAATAAATTTTTTTGAGCTTAGCTGATTTTTTCGCTCATAGAAGAAAACAATAGCTATAATTTAAAAAAAAAAGTAAATCGAATGACTTTTCGCGGAGTTACTGTTATTTGTTTATAAGCGCTTGAGCGGAACTGCATTTTTTTCATCAAAAAATTAATATCTCGTAAACTATTGGTCGTAGAGACATCGGATTTAGCTCATTTTTTTCCTTATTTCATTTTCTCTAAACTTCATACGCAGCATGTCTCGACTACTTTTGCGTAGTTTCTGAGATAGTTTAATTAAAACTCAACGATAAAACGCTATTTTTTATACAAAAAAAAAAAAACAACACTTCCCACTTACACACCAATGTTCAGAATATTTGTCTAAGTATTAAAAAAAAAAAAATCCAAAATCGGACCATTTTGTCGAAAAGTTGCCAACAAACTCCTTTTTTAACTTCCTGCTACGAAAATTGAAAATTTAAAAAAATCGGGAATCTATTGGTTTTATCCCGTTTTTCGAAAATCGAATTTTCATCAGATCTCGACGTTTTGAGATCCTACGGTTTTGGTATGCCTCCACTCTGAAAACTTATAGGTTACAGTATGTGTTTACTCTGTAAACACTCTATTTTCAGCATGTATTCACTTTGAAAACGCTCTGTTTTCAACATGTACTCATTTTGGAAACATTCTGTTTTCAACATGTATTCATTATAGTTATACTCTGATTTCAGTATACATCCACTTTAAATACAATATGGTTTCAATTTGTATTCAATCTGAAAAAACTCTGTTCTCATTATATATCCACTATAGTTCCAGCATAAATCCACTTAGTATACATTTTGGTATCAGAATATATCCACTTTGGTTACAGTCTGGAAACGCGGTGGACAAATGTAACTAACACACTCTGGAAACGCTCTGGTATCAACATGGTTAAAGAATAAACCCATTCCCACTCTGTTTCCAGAGTGTTTACAGAATGGAGTCAAATCCGCGAGGGTTTCCTTAACACTAAATAAATCTCCCTCTACACGGAAAGAAAATTGAAGGAGTTTTTACTATTTTACTATTGTAATTTTTAGTAAATAAAATAGTAACGGTGGACTATACTTCTCATTTAGTAATTTTTACGATCTACTATTGTAAATTTTATCCAACAAATAAGACTAGCAAGAGTTTTAAAAATTCGAATACTATAGAGCAAATTATACAATATGTGTTTGTGAACTTTACAATCTGAACAAAAACAGTTTCACTGTGAAAAAATCGCGCCAAGTCCACGTTCATAAGACTATTAAAAAAAAAAAATTTGTTTTTTTCTTTACAAAAAGATATAAAATAAAAAAATTAAAAAATCCAAGTAACCGATATGATTGGTTATGATTTTCGGAAATTAAAAAAAATTTTGTTGTAAATTTAAAATGGTTTTTCCCTGAGTACGTAAGTCCTAAACTTGAAAGCAGTAAATGCTTGAGGGATGGCCAACCGGGTCAATCGTTTCCATGATTTTTCTAATTTTCTAAACATAAGATAATGCTACAGCTTGAGATGTAAATCACCAAAACTTTATAAATGTCACGAAAATCTATCATTTATTAGTTTTATGTATGTATAATAAATAAAATTGTCACTTTTATCTCTGTCTTCAATATTTTATCAACACATACTTATTTTACTTCAGCCTCCCTATTAAGTTCTCAGATTTATCTCTGCTTGTTTGTGTCTCATTGTCGTACCTTCATTCTTATCTCATAATTATTATCACACTATGTTAATAATGAAAATTAGCGATAGATTCGTTAAAACTTCATAATTTACTATCTTTGACAGATAGTGAATAATGGATGGTGCCTAAACTAAAGTTTGTTTTCCGTTGAATGGTTTCAAAACAATCACTAGATTAAAAAAACTTTTTTATATTTTTTTAAAATTTGTATTTAATTAATTTTAAAAATTACAATACATGGAATCGTAAAATTTTAATTCTAAATGTTTTTTAATGTCATATCTCTGAATACTATATAAATTCAAAGATATAACATTTTAATGCTATTAAAAAAGTCGCTATCTACACTACTAACTTCCTTACGCTCAATAATTTATCATATTTATTTTTAAATAAAATTACTTCCATTAGCTCACTGATGAACACTAATAAAATTCACTGACTTTTTATGAACATCAATACTAATTAAATGAATATTAGTAATTATGTATATGTTACTCACTTTTCCTGGTCATTATGTTTATTTATATTGAATACATGAATTTTAATTGACCGGCAATCTCAAACTTTAATAAAAGTTATTCTACTAAAAACTCTCGTCAAGGCTAGGTCATACGGTACATATTTTCTCAATGTAATATTATGTCGTAATACTTATCAATTTTCTCATTTCTATTTTAAGTAAAAACTAGCAACCTGTAGTCACATAGCGACTGCCGAGAATGACGAATTATGAATAAAAGAACTTAGGATGAATGATTTTTCGATACTTTTAATTCCAATTAACATTATTTGGGTATTTTAAAAATAATAAAAAAAATTATTGATAGGATCAAACTATATAACCAACAAACTATTCAAAACTCTTCCAATAATTTATGATAAAAAATTGACTATTACCAAAAAATAAACAAAATGATACACATCCATAGATAACACCCAGTGATACTAAATTTAACTAAGGAAAGCCCATCTTATCACATTCATGCGCCAGAGACATAATTTTTTTCACTGTCTTAATTATATACAGATAAAAATTCGTAATCCATTCACTCGAAGAAAATTGTTTTATTTATTTGGGTAGATTTGACAGTGCTATAGCCTTATATGAATGTTGTAGAAATTGAGCAATATTTCAATTTTTAATTAAAATTAATCTATCGATTATGACTTCGTGACTAAACGTAAAAAATAAAACTAAAGTCAAAAAATTGATTTCGAAACCTTGAACGATTGATTAGAGTTTATTTATTGTGATGATCCGTGAATTATAAAATACATAGCGATGTAAATTTTCCATCCAATAAATATTGGATTTTTGACATTGAAATTTTTTTTAACATTTTTATATTTTAAATGATCATTATTATTAATCACGTAGATTAAACATTTACACATTAAAATAAGTCCAATAAATTATAAAAAAAAATCTTATTTATATTTGATATACATACAATTATGAGTTATGAATAAGATTTATGCGCTGCATATGAGTGAAATGAAGTGTAATATCTTAAGTTATATAATTGAAACTCAAATAACTTATTATACCTCAGTTTATCTTTGACAAATTATATCTTTCAAAATAAATATATATTCCAAATTTGTCATGAAAAAAAAAAAATCTCGTAGAAAAGTACTGATAAACAATAATTCTGAATAAAGATTGACCTTCCAAGCCATCTCAGAAACTTCCCGTTGTATTCGTATCCAAAACGCTCAAAAGATATTCTACCATAAAGTTTCGATACATTTTTCATGAATATTTTTGAGCTTGAAGAGACGTGTTCGAAAAATATCGTTTCCAAAATTATTAATTGTAACATTATCCGTAAAAATCAATTGATTCTCATTTCATTCATGGTCATCAATGCAGTTTTTCAAATACAAAAAAATATCTGACTTCAAAAATAATGTAACGTAAAATTTTGAAGTTATATGAAAAGAAATTATTTTTTAAAATTTTTCCACCAGCAATATCTCTTGATCAAATTATACATTTTTGATGTGGTTTGCAGCAATCAACGTTGTTTTTGACGATTATGGACTCATGAGATTTTGAAATCGATCATTGAATTTGTTTAATAGGTATCTTAAAAAAACATTTTTGTGAAAATTTTCTTTTTGTAATTTTTGAAAATCTACTGAGCCTAATTAACTAAAATTCACATTAATTCAAATCTAACAGCAATAGAACTCTTTCGAATTCACACGCACGAAAACTAAGAAAAATTTTTTAGTTCAAGAACTTTTCTGCTTGATAAAAAATGTACACCGATAAGAAATAGTATAGAAGAATATATGGCGAGGCTTTCGCCTACCTCCGAAGAGGCCGTTTCCTGGGCTCAAAAGAGCTATACACGCACGTATATTTGTCCTACCCCCACCATAGCGAGAACACAGCCCAGTTCGCGGACAAGGAAAAACCGCTGCTCTCTTGTGTTTATACACATTCATTGAACAGCTGCAAGAGTTGCGTACAATTGTGTGTGCAACTCTCATCGACTCCTCTGGCAACTCATTCCCTGTAGGCACATCGAGATGTACCCACAGAATATGAGCAGTATCCAGCGGGGACCACGGGGAGGCGGAGTTGATTGAAGACCATGTTGTTTGTGTAATGTGTTGAGTGTAAAATATGATTTTACGTGTAAGTGTTTGTGTGTGTAGAGTACCCGGGCACTTGTGTTATTTGTGGTCATTTTCCCTAACTTATTCTACGGCAGTCATCCAAAGCTTTATACTGTCCTCACAATTGTGTGGAGCATATCGCTTTTGCCTAGGCGCTCCGACTCTACCTAGGTGGATGTCTGTTGAGTCTCGTCCCTAGTCGCGTTTTCGTTAGCTAGTTGGGTTTGGAGTTTGCAGCACATTACTACTTTACTGAAACCTTTTAAAAGCTTGAAGTTACTTTGAGATGTGGCAATCGCACGCGCGACGCTCGCCCACTCCGCGTTCCCACCCCATATGTCCTTGAGCACCTCGCGTTGAGGCTCGTACTCATGACATTCAAGCATTAAGTGCTCCACGTTGTCGACCTTTTCTCCTAACCCATTCTCCCTACACTCGTCGCAGAATCTACTATCCGTATGTTCGTACTTGTATTGGTATTCTCTAAAGCAACCGTGGCCGGTTAGGATTTGGGTCAGCCAGAAGTTAGGGCTGATCCATTTGTTTGTTAGACGCTCTGCTACGTCTGGAAAGAAGACTTTAGTTTCGCGGCCGTTCTCTGATGTATTCCATTATTCTTGCCACCGACGTATGGTTTCAGCTCTAAGGGTGACAAGGCGATCCTCCGCATCTGGCTGCACGGTGACGTTTCCAAAGGTAGCCTGTTTGCCGATACGGAGGTTGTATCGCGCGCACCGTTCGTCTATTACGAGCTGAATGGGCACTGCACCCGCGACTACGAAAATCCCGTCAAGCGAAACTGTCCTGTAGATAGTAATTGTTGTTATTAGCGCTTGACGCTGAAGTGCTCGAAGATGTCTCCAGTCCTCCCTATCGCAACGGTCACTCCAAGCTGCCGCCGCATATGTGACGATAGGCATAAGGAAACCCTTGTATATGGTGGACATAGCTGGGTATCGCAATCCCCATTCTGCCCGCGCAATACGCCGCATGCGCCCGAATACCCTACTGAGTTTCTCGCGCCTTGTTTTAATGTGATTTTTCACTTTGAGGCCCTCGTCGAAGTGTACCCCTAAGTATCTAACGCTTGATTTGAATTTGACTTTGGAGTCTCCTATCATTATTTTTGGCGGTTTGTTATCGTATTTGGGCTTTCTCTGTCGTCCTTTTGCTTCATAGGGGTACGGGCTCTTTTTGTCCTTACGTGGACTGCGATGTACAAATTCGTTCTTGAGGAAGATGGCTTCAGTCTTCGACTTCGACAGCTCGAGCTTTGCGGAACAGCACCATTCCAGTATCTTATCTACTACTACTTGACTATTACGCTCTATTTCTTTTCTTGAAAAGCCTTCTACTAAGACGAGCAAATCGTCAGCAAACGCAACAAATTTATTTCCGTGTTCTGTCAGTTCGAGTCTCTTGAGGAGATCGTCGAACATGATGTTCCAAAATAATGATCCTAGCACTGATCCTTGAGGGCACCCTCGCGTCGGCGTTTTCGATTCGCTACCAAAACCCCATGACAGTGCGATCGATCTGTCCTCAAAGTAATTCCGAATTACCGCGTAAATGTTGCTAGGGCAGCCTCTGGCCTTGAGGCCCTCGAGTACTAACGGCCACCACACGTTGTCAAAAGCGCCAGAGATATCGAAGAGAAGTCCGACCACCAGTCTCTTCTCTGAAGAGTCTACAAATCGGCGCATCTCCACAATTGCATTGGCTGTGAAGCCAAACTGTCGGCTCGAAATGTTCCCCTCCGCAAAGACTGTGGTAGTAAGTTGCTCTTTGATGAGCTTCTCGAACACCTTACCTAAACCCGAAAGGAGGCAAATTGGCCGATAAGATTTAGGGTCATTTGCGTTTTTTTCGGTGCTTTTAACTAACATTATAATTGCCCCCTTCTTCCACTCTTTTGGGAATGCTCCTAGCGCCAAGCAAGCATTATATAACTCTAAGAACTGTTCGCGAAGGATAACCCCTGCACGTTTAACTACCTCGTTTTCTATTAAGTCCGGCCCCGGGGCCTTCTTGTTTTTCAGTGTTTTTAAGACCTTGTCCAGTTCGCGCGGGGTGAACGGTTCGGCATCCGCGCTGTCAGGTAGTAAAATTGTGTTGGCTCTGATCTTTTCCTGATCGAGGTTTTCGTTGTCCTGGTCATCGTCTACAATATGCGTCTCGAGAAAACACCTGGCTGTTTCCTTAAAGTTTTCCGTGGATGCTCCGTTACGATTTAGCGTGCACATTGCACTTTTGACTCTAACTTTTTCTGCGCAGGTTCTGTAAATAGGACCCCACTTTTCTTGATTACCTTTCTTCGTAACGAAGTCCCGCCAGCTGCATTCCCTCGTCCGCTTTATGTCTGTCGAGTATTGTTTTCGTAGTGTTCTGTATTTGACGCTTAGGGTATTTTTAACTAATTCGTCCCTTTCCCTTTGATATACCCATCTGGCTTTGTTCACTAGCTTCTTCGTGCGTGTTAATTTCCTGGTCCACCATGGGTATGACTTTACATGGGTTTTCCTACGCGGGATCGCGGCTTCGCAAGCTTCTAAGATTGATTTGCCAAGTGCAGAAACATACCTTTCCACGTCCTCAACCGATTCCACTCCAAGGCCATCAAGGTTTGTGCATGCACACGAGAAAAGGATTTCGTCAAACTTTTCCCAATTGGCCAACGTTAAGTTGAACCTCTTGGGGTCTGCCTGTGCGCCATCCTTCTCCCCCGACTTAGCTCCTAGAGTGATCTCGATCGGGTAGTGGTCAGTATTCTGCACCCAACTTCGCTTAATGGACCAGCTAAGAATGCTACTCACGACTTTAGGCGTGACGAGTGTCACATCGATATACGAACTCCCGTTAGTTGATTCAAAAGTCGGACCCTCCCTCGCGCTGTTGATTATCTCTAACTCGTGTGCGTCAATAAATTGCTCTAACTTTTCGCCACGCGCGTCATCAGTCTCGGATCCCCATTTCTCGGATTTCGCGTTCGCGTCCATTGATATTAATACCCGTTTCCCTCTCAGTGCTCGGACCACTTTCTCTAAGAAATAGTATATTACACTAGTAGCCGAGGGCATCACGGCGCGCAGTTCAGAGCTCTCAAACTTCTGCCCGTGTAGTGTATACTATTTTTCTTTATAGTCGGTCGAAAGTACGTAAAATATTTAATGTACTGCATCGAAAAAAAATTGATGCCTGCCTCCGACATTTGCGGCACGAGCGAAGCGAGTGCTGCTGGTCGAGGGAGGGGGGGGGGGGCAGGCATCAAATAAAAAAAAATTAATGTAAAATCAAATATAAAAATAATTAACAAACATTTTTTTTGAAAAATTTTTAGATGAAATAAAACTGAAATTTCTTGAATTCAACAAACATAATAAAGATTATTCTCGGTTAAAAATAAAAAAAAAAAAAAAACGAGCATATTATCTGAAAATTAACAATAATTAATAAAAATTAAATTAAATAGTTGTTACTGCGTACATTTTTCTAAATAATTCATTAATTAAATAAAGTTGATCCATTTTACACACGTCACTGTCAAACTGAATCTTAGTACAGTACAACCTGGTTATAAGTTACATCGGATGATCTACTCATTCATACGGCAGTTATATCTTTATCTATATCTCCATTTATACATAAAATAATTCATGTAAGTAGAGGAAATAAAGAAATATAACCAAGTTGTATTGTACCATCAATCGTAAATGATCAGCGTGAACAAAAGATAGTTAGTAACAAATGACTAGTGTCAGTCGCGGTAACGAAAGCATTTTATGCTCCCGCTGTTATAGAGAGCGAATGTGTAGCTTTACCAATGCACGAATCTTTAACTTTCTGCATCGAAATAGGTGCAAAAGATGCGTACTTTCGACCGAGGTATAAAGAAAATTTATATTCTTCTGTATAACACATTTTTATTGTTTATTTTTAACTATATCTCTTATTATGAGTACAGAGTTAATAGAAAAAACCCAAACAGATTTCTAAAAGACAGCCGGTAGCTTCTTTGTGAAACAGTCGGAAGTTTAATAAGAATTTGAAAAATCCCCACTGGTCTTGCGAGTTATCAAAGCTACTTGGCAATAGATAATTATAATTACATCTAAAGAAAATCATAGGCTGCTTGAAATCTGTCTTGTAATAACAATAGTCAATCGTTAAATATGAGTAAATTTCATTAGCGAATCTTAACTGGAGAGTAATTTTTTGCACATTCGATTATATCGTCTTCTTTGTATGGTTGAAAAGTTTTCTATTGATACGTCGAACGTCCATTAGGATAACAATTACCCTGATAGCCACCTCAACTCAAACTTTTATTCAATCTACTGTTGAAATTTGTAGCCAACTTGATGGAAAGAGTTTGCAAACCAAACGGTTTTAGTGAAGTTGTCTATAAGTTACTCTGCAATTTAACGTCAAGACTTGCAGTGCAAGTATTTTAGTCAAGTTGTAGTAAAGTTGAAAGGAAATTTAACCAAAAGTTTGGTGTTAACTTGTATTCAAATTATGGCCGTAGATTTTCCTCAATTTGTTTACAACTATTGTACTGTAGAGAATTACCGCAAACTTGATGTTAAGTTAACTGTAACTGGTGAAATCCAACTACTTTTACAAAAAGCGTAATTATTAGGGTAAAAGAATTTGAAAAAGTACAAATCGAATTTTTTGAAAAGTTTCTTTATCCTTTCGTTTAATCAAGTTTATTTATTAAATTGAGATCTTGTTGTAGTTTTTTTGGGGTGTTAAGATCTGTATATTTCATAAAGTTTCGTACAAATTTCCATGTTTTTGAAAATGTAATTAGCAATTACGTTATTAATACTATAATTTTTGACGTTAGTCACAATTTTTTTATAACATTAACTGGAGTTTTAATGCTCATAGAAAAACTATTTATTTTAATTTTCTTTTTTTTTTACTCTAGATAATCTTTCATTCTTTTTTATAAATTATTTTCTGTATCTAACTATTATTCTCAGTCACCTAAAAAATTTTTTGCAAAATTAGTCCGAACAATCCGCTACAATAATGAAGCAAAAGTTAAGGAATTAAAAAATTCCTTGGTTATTTGCTATTAATTTGTTGTATTTTTGACTGTGTTACAGGTCTACTCATAAAATCTCTACTCACAGCTATCAACGACATCTGCACTCAATTACATTTTTATTCGAAATCATATTCATTCAGTCACAACTTTATTCAATCAAATCTTTACTCTGATTTAACTTTACTCAATATTACTTGCTTTCAGGTAGAACTTTAATCAGTTACAACCCTACTCAAATTCGACAGTAGTCAATTACAACTTTGTTCAGTTTCAATTGTATTCAGTTTCAAGTCTATTCAATGAATTTTTAACTCAGTTACATCTCTATTCACAAAGAATTTATTCACTTACATTTTTAATCATTTACAATTGTACTCAAGTTCATCTCTACTCACGAATTTTTACATTATCAATTAACCATAAATTTGTGAGTAGAGATGAACGTGAGTACAGTTGTAAATGATTATAAATGTAAGTGAATAAATTCTTTGTGAATAGAGATGTAACTGAGTTAAAAATTCAGAGAATAGACTTGAAACTGAATACAATTGAAACTGAGCAAAGTTGTAATTGACTACTGTCGAATTTGAGTAAGGTTGTAACTGATTAAAGTTCTACCTGAATGCTAGTAATATTGAGTAAAGTTGAATCAGAGTAAAGATTTGATTGAATAAAGTTGTGACTGAATGAATATGATTTCGAATAAAAATGTAACTGATTGCAGATGTCATTGATAGCTGTGAGTAAAGATATTATGAGTAGACCTGTAACACAGCCGTATTTTTCACAAATTTGAGTTATATTTATTTATTTATTCAAAAATTTAGACCCTGAAGCCGAAGCTCCCTAAGGGCCTTACATTAATTATACAAATAATCCTAGCATTCATACAATCCACAAGGCGCGAAGACATTTAACATTAATAAAGATTATTTCAAAATGATAATAACAATTATAATTATATTGTGAAATAAAATAGAATATGTGAAATAAAATAGAATATAAATACATTAGAAATAAACTCCCCGAGAAAAAATGTTTCTATATAATTATATATGATCATACATAATTATTATTATTATTTATTGTTTAAAGGCCATGGAGTCGTAGCTCCTTGCGGCCTTCCAAAATACATTACAATGAATGTTAGTTAACAAAAGTAGTGTATTACATCATACATGATTATATATGGAATTGTATATGAGGTTATATATAATCATATATAATTATATATGACTATATATGGAGCAATATACAACCACGCACGATTATATATAGTTCCATATACAATTATATATAAGTATATAGAATTATATATAATCATACATGATTATATATGGAATTGTATATGAGGTTATATATAATCATATATAATTATATATGACTATATATGGAGCAATATACAACCATGCACGATTATATATAGTTCCATATACAATTATATATAAGTATATAGAATTATATATAATCATACATGATTTTATATGGAATTGTATATGAGGTTATATATAATCATATATAATTATATATGACTATATATGGAGCAATATACAGACATGCAAGATTGTATATAGTCCCATATATAATTATATATAAGTATATAGAATTATATATGCTTATATATAATTAACAGGCATAAAAATTTTTTCTTTGAAAAAAAAATTTTTTTTTGGTAATCACAAAAAGTGTAAAATGATGTTTATAATTACGTTTAAATAATTCTGAAATACAAAATTTGTCACATTTCCTATGAGATGTTTTGGTCTGCTCTGCTATTACCTAATAGTAAAATAATCATTATTTATTTTATTATTTAAATAAGTGTTATATTATAATGAAATTCGGTAAAATAAATAAATTATGAATAATGACTATCCAAATATATATTAAAATCAATTTTTATATTCCATTTATGATAAACTCATATGATACATTATGTAAATCATAGAATCATTATTATCTAAGACAGCAGCACAGCAGACACTTCAAGACGCAAAAACTCAACGGCTGGTCAGCGACGTGTTGAAGTGTTAATATGTATATTTGTATATATGTACAGAATTAAGCTATAATCTTTTTTCTTTAATATTTTTATTTTTTTCTTTATTAATTTTTTTTTTTTTAATAAGCTAAGCGAGGGTTTTTGCAATTTTCCCACCGCTCCTCAAATAACAAGAATATATATCCTAATTGGATACCTCCCAATGCATATTTAATTAACAAAATACTTAGGTTCTAATAATTTCAGATCCACATATACGATTGATATGAGTAGCTCCACACACGGAGACTAATATCTTATTAATAAACATAATATAATGGCTAGTTTTTAAGTTGATTTGCAGCCAAATATTTATTGTAAAACTTATGTAATTAAAATAAAGCAAATAAACTTCTTTAAAAAAAAAAAAAAACACTTCAAGACGCACAGAGATCACCAAAGTTAAGCAGCATTGGGCAGGGTTAATAGTTGGATGGGTGACCGCTGGTATTATAGCTATAAAATTATATCTAGATATTTTTTTTTTTGCATTTTAATTGGTTACACAGAATTGCGTAGGACCATATTAAATATTCTATCCATAAAATTAACCCAATAATTAATTAGTTGTAATAAATATATAATTAAATATTGTTATATATAGTTATATATAATTAGATATGATTATATTTGTGGCCATTTTTCATGTATAATCATATATAACCAATTTATATATAAATATATATAATTATATATAAATATTTTTTCTCGGGTCTTGGTGGTTCTCATTCATGGTATAAAATAAATTAAGAAAAAATTTTCTTGAGAACTTGGACAATAAAAAACTAAGATGTTACATTTCCAAAAATATCTCAAAAATAGAGATATTTTTGGAAATGTAACATCTTAGTTTTTTATTGTTCAAGTTCCCGAGAAAATTTTTCCTTAATTTGTTAGAAATAAACTTTTTTTGTTGCTGTAAGATGGACAGCGGTGTTCTCAGCCTATCTCACCTTACCTCTCCTCAGTGCTCTGTTAGCACGTCTGGGGACGTGGTAGGAGTGGTTAGTAGCATAAAACTAAATATTTGTTATTTGCTATTAATTTGTTATATTTTTCACGAATTTGAGTTATATACATTATAAATAGTTTAATTTAATTTAATTAATTTAATTTAATTAATTATAAAACATAAAACTTACGCGAATAAATTATAACTGTCGTATCTAGAGAGCCAAGGTAATATCTTTTGAGTTTCGCGCTATGACTTTCATCACAGCTTCTCGAATACAGTTCAGATAGCGCCAACAGACAATTTTATTAGTCGATTGTTTTCTATTGTACAATCCCAGATGGCAGCAAATCTTGTTGCTGTCTCAGACTAGGTAAAAATCATAAAAATTAATTGTTTAGCGTATAACATTAGGTTAGCAAAGTCAGCATCACAATCACAAAGAAAAAAATAGCAAAATGGTGTGTCACAGAAAACAGACGTAATACTGAAAATATACAAATGTTTAAATTTATAGTGGTTAAACTCTCATCGAATGATTGTCATTATGTGAATAATAGCACGCGAAAAATTTGTAAATTTAAATAAGTACGTGTCGTTTGTAGGAAAGAAAGAAAATCAACGACGAAGGTAAGTCTATTTGCTTTGTTTATCAAGATCAGCTGTATTGCCAAACATTAGTCATCATTTCATACAATCTTTATATTTCCTTCTGTTTTCTTTGTTAAAATCATAATGACATTAATAATCATAACATTGATAAAGTACTCCATTTGTTATTTGAAACATATGAAACTAACATTAACAAAACTTATAATATATTTTTAATTCGTGAAAAAAATTGCTTTATTACTCAAAAATTTATGAGTATTGTTGCAGTTGTCCGACAATTTTTTATAAATTTATAAATAATTTATTTATTAAAAAAATTATTTTATGAAAAAATGTACTTGGAAATTTTCTAAAATCTCCTGTGCAATTTTTTAGATTTTCATTTTTACACTTATTAAATTAAAAATGTTTTTAAATTAGCTCTGCTGATTTTTTATTCATGAAAATTAAAAAAAAAGAATTTAATTCTACTCCTGATTCACAACAAAGTTAATATAAATACATTCTAATGCATATATGTGTATACATACATGTGTCATGTATGTATACACATTTAAGTCAAGGTAGAATGCAAGAATAGAATACTACTTTTATATACAGGCAAGTGTCACGTGTAATATCAAGTGTTTATTTTATTTTATTTATTTATTTTTTTTTAATTTTATTTTCGTTTAATTTAATAACTGCTTTGAATTTATTTTTTTGAATTGTTATCAATTATCAGTAAAATTACTCTACTTTACATTAGGATATTTAATCATTTCTCAGCTCATTCAACATCGTTCGCGTTGTCATCTCGACCTCACAAATGACCTGTATTTTATTTGTTTGGAGTGCAAGTGTTGACTGGTAGGTATTTTAATTGAATGATGAAATGAAAGAATGAAACGTGACACTATTATAACCTGCGTGGAGCCAAATCACAGAGTAAGAACGGTAAGGCTCCTTTTCAGAAAAAAAAAACGTTTAGTTACTTTTATCATATTTATATTATATTATTAGTCACTTGTTTTGTTTTGTTAAATCATATTATCGATTTATTTTTAGATATAACAAGTATTGGTTTTGAATTAGCTACTGGCTTTTGATAAAGTTGGTAGTACTCAAGCTTTAGCTGGATTAAATTTAAGCGATATTTTTAAATATGAATTTTTTTAAACTTTTGATAGATATAAACCTAAAGTAATTTATTTTTTTTAAACTTATTAGAAACTATGTTGTTAACAAAGACTGTCTTTGAGAAAGCACTTAAAAAATTACACTGATATAAGGATTTCTTAGTATTTAAAAAGATTTCTTTGTATTTAAGAAATCATTTCTTAAACATCATTTCTTAATATTTAAAAAATATTTCTTAAATACAAAAAAATATTTCCTAAATATTAAGAAATATTTCTTAAATATTAAGAAATATAAATACTAAGAAATATTTTTTAAATACAAAGAAATATTTCTTAAATGCTAAGAAATCCTTCTATCAGTGTAGCTTTGCACGTTAGCGCGGCACTTTAAATTTTAAACAAAATCAATTAAAATTACAGTTTTAATGAATAAATTTTTTTTGATAAATTTTTCACTGACATTTTATACTTTAAGATAAAATTTTTAAGGAATTTTTATGAATAATGTGAACTTTTTTATTTGAAAAGAATTTTTTTTTTAATAATAAAAAAATCAAAATAATTAAAAATTTTTTTGAAAAAATGAGACTGTTAAAAAAATCTAATGAATAATCATTAAAAGAAATAATATTGGTAAATAATGTAAACTTTTAATATTTTATCTACTCAGGAAATTTATAGGAGTTGTTGAAATAATAAATATTACTCGTAATTAAATATTTTTTTCTACTGTGTAGAATCGATTTAAAAAACTTTTATAGAAACTTTACTTGGAGTATAGATATAAACTATGAGTCGTAATTAGATAGCAGCTTGTGGACGTAATTAATCTGGATTGTATTTTATGTAGAAAAAATATTACGTATTAGCTCAGTGTTTCAACAGCTTTTTAGTAAGCTTCAACTCATATATATATATATATATATATATATATATATATATATATATATATATATATATATATATATATCTACGTTTTTATGCAAAAAGATCAAATAAAAGAATATCCTGGAAAATGAATTATTGAAGTTAGTCTTACTTTTATTTGTAGTTTATTGACACAGAATACGTTTTTTTTTTCTATTTAACATT
Source organism: Cotesia glomerata (assembly GCF_020080835.1). Taxonomy (NCBI): domain Eukaryota; kingdom Metazoa; phylum Arthropoda; class Insecta; order Hymenoptera; family Braconidae; genus Cotesia; species Cotesia glomerata. The sequence goes on from NC_058160.1 coordinate 7,509,592, forward strand.
TATTACGTCTGTAATAAAACTTCAGTTTTACTCTTTTAGATCTTCGAATGCTCATTTATTATTGAAAAAGAGCCACAGTATTGATGTTCAGTTTTCGTTAGCTCTACTAATATTGAGTAGTTTTAACAAAATCAACATAGAATCACTTTTGTGTACATTCTATACTAAAACGTAAATATATCGAGATCTACTATTTGATAAAATATGAACCACAATATGTAATTTTTGGATTGTACATACTCTATACTATAATTGATCTTTGAATCTCGATAACGTTAAACAATCCATGATTAACAAAAATAAATTGAAAAATGATTTTGGTTGCACCCTTTTTACTAGCTAAAGTTTGATTCGAATCTAGTACGCCAAATGAATATGTACACTTTCATACAGTGAAAATTCTCAAAAATGTAAATTTGAGCGCCACGAATTATGACGTTATAAACTTTTCATTTTTTATTTCTACCAAAAATAAGCTACGAATTTATTTTTAAAAACAAAGTCAATACTTTTTATTTTTAAGTATAATAATCACAAACTCACTGAAAATGTTTTTTATAATATTATTTTAATGCATGACTTTTTTCTCATTGCAATGGCGCTTGTTTAAATAATTTAATTTATAGCAGCAAAATAAAAACGAAAATTTTTATTTTTAACAATTCATTGCTTGATTTCAAAATCCGCTAAATTTATAATTTTTAAACTTGATTTCTTTCGGAATATTTAAACTTGATTTTGTTTTTAGTACATAGTCTCTCATGAAATTTATTCGAAAAATTATTTGATTTATTCGTGGAAACTTCTTTTAAGGGTTAAATTTAATAAAATGGGATTATCATCAGTTTCCGAATTTTGAAACGAGGTAATCCGTTTTTGTAAAAAACAATAGGATCATCACTTTTTTTCTATAAAAAAACGCGATTTTTCTGTGAATGAAATTTAGGAAAAAAATATATATTATTGTATTATACATATTTAAGCCGTTTTCGTTAAATTACAAAATTTTTCTTAAAAAATTTATTAATAAATTAAAATTAGTTCGTGTATGTATGAACGTATGTCTGCTAGCATGCATTATCGCATCTTCGCAATCATTTTCATAGTTACAAAAATCATCAATCATTTTAACTATAATCAGGGACGAAAATAATCATTAAACAACACTGGCTGCGATACTTTTTACATGCAATGAAGATAATTACAAACTCATCACTATTAATTATCATTATTACTGTTTTTTTCATCATAATAATTGATTACTATCAAAATTTTAAATATTTCTTTACTCTGGGCATTTTGGTATTTTGTCATGAATATTCTGTCACATTTATTGTCACTGCGAGTGAAATTTCGTCATACTCATAGCCCTCGATATAAATCATTAGAATTTTATAAACGTTCACTTAGAAAAAACTTCTTTACTATACTTCCAATTAATTGTATATTTCGTGAAAAATAACTCAATCAAAATAAAGTTAATATTTCTCTTTCCGACTTCAGATTGATAAATTATTTATGTAATCAAACTGAAAAAAAATTATATCATCAATAACACTAGATAGAATACTTTTGATAGTTATCAGAAAATTTATCTTTTGAATTAATAAATCATTCTCAAATATTCATTAGTGTAACAAACAGAAAAACAATTTAATCACTTAAAGTAGTTTTTTTTTCAATTTTTCCTTAATCACATTGAAAAATAATATCAATATTTTACCAAATACTAAATATTGATAATGAAAAATTGAAGATATTTTTTTTTCGCTATATTATTCAAACTAACTTTGAAGTGTTTGCATGTTGATACAATTAGATTAACTATCTTATTTTATATCATCTATTTAATTTAAAAAATATTTTTCTTATATTAAAAATGGTAATCATGCAGAAAAATATGTTTCAAAAGAAAGAATTTAAAAATTTGGCCTCACTATATTTTCATTTTACTGAATTCATGTAAGGTTTGGAAGATTAAGATTTTTTATCAATTCATTTATCATATCAATTAATCTGTCAAACAAAAAATCAACCTTTTAAATCTTTCATGAAATTATTCTACCAAAATAATTTGAATCCTATATCTGCGTAATTACTCGAATACTTATGTACTTTACTATTCTATGTAGCATGAAATCATCAAACACACTATAATTTAAATACCTAATCAGCAATAATATCATTACTAATAAAAATATTTTTCAGATGACCACAGTACTTGATGGCAGCTACCAACAACTTAATCCTTACTCTGCTGAAAATGGAGATGGTGAAGGTGATGATCCAGACGAAACGCCACATGGATCTGGTGTTATGATTCATGTAGTTCCAGAAGGTGGAAAATCACGATGGAATCATATAGAAGATTTAGATTCATTTTTTACTAGAATGTATCATTATCACCAAAAACATGGTTTTGCTTGTATGATGTTACAAGAAATTTTAGAACTTAGTCAATTTATTTTCGTTGTTGGATTTTCAACTTTCCTGTTCCATTGTATAGATTATTCAGTACTCTTTAAGTATGTATTAATCGTTGATAAAACTTCTTAATTTATTAGAATAAGAAAATGAAAATTTACTTATTGAATTTTTTTATATTTTTAGGGATAAAGTAATAGTTAATCCTTCGCACAAGACATCAATAAGTGATGCAATATTATCATCTAAAGAAATTTTAGCGTCAATGGGATTGGTGACGTGGATATGTATTTTAATAGCTGCTATTTTTTGGATATTACGTGCTGTTAAAGTTTTATATCATTTAACACAATTTTGGGACATTAAAATGTTTTTCAACATAGCATTAAAAATTGATGATAATGATCTCGATAATTTAACGTGGCATGAAGTTCAAAAACGTATTAGGGAGGTACAGAAAGATCAAGAAATGTGTATCCATAAACGAGAATTGACTGAATTAGATATTTATCATAGAATATTGAGATTTAAAAATTATATGGTGGCTATGATTAATAAATCACTTCTACCCGTTAGACTAAAAGCTCCATTTATTGGTGAATTTATTTTTATGACACGAGGATTAAAGTATAACATGGAGTTGTTATTATTTTGTAAGTTAATACATTAAATACTGCGTTAGTTAATTAATTTATCTTATCTTTATTAACCATGATTTAATTTACACAGGGGGTCCATGGTCACCATTTGAGAACAATTGGCATCTCAAAGAAGATTATAAAAAATTAAATAAGAGACAAGAACTCGCAAGAATGTTATCTAAACAAATTTTGTGGGTTGGAGTAGCTAATTTTATATTATGTCCTCTTATATTACTATGGCAAATTTTATACTCATTTTTTAACTATGCTGAGGTAATGTATACTTCATGTATTTTATTTTTAAAAAGCATGCAATTTTTCTTTAAATTTGTAAAAAAAAAAAAAAACAATTTTTTTGTGAAAAATTAAAAAAATTTTTAAATAATTGGTTAAAGAAAAACTAAAAATAATTATTGCTTTGAAGAATTTTCGAGAGAAAAAAAAACCTTGATTTGTGAGAATAATATTTTACCACCAAGTTTCGACTTCACAATAGAGAAGTTGCATGTTTTGTAATTATTTTTTTATTCGAAAGTTTAATAGGAATTATTAAGACAGTTTAAGTAAAAAATTTTTTAACAATTGATTTTTTACGTAATTGTCAATTAAAAATTATACTTTGAAAATTCATTTTTAAATGAAAGTGACGTCATTATATCGGTTCAGTAACGCCACCACGCGTCGAGTCAATGAAGCATCCATGTTTATGTTTTTAAAATAAATAAAATAGTTAATATTATATAGGTTATATCTGTTTTGAAAAAATTAATTGGTGTGATTAAAAATTTTTCTCGACTAAAAAATATTAGAAACAATTAATAATAATTGAAAAGCGTGAGCAAAATGATTTCTAACAATTTAAAAGTAAATATTTCACCAAACCTAGAAAGTTATAAATATTGTTTTGTACCTTCATGTCGCAACACAACTCATTCTACTCCGGAAAAACTTTTTATTTCTGTTCCCAAAAGTGATGAAGTGAGAAAACAATGGTGTATTGCAGCTAATTGTCCTGATAGACGTCTTCGAAAATACAAGTGTAAATATAGAAAATACAAGTGTATAGTACGATTCTGATTGGCTCTCACCCTCAACGGATATAGTGACGTCACAACCAATGAGGAATCGTTTTTATTGCGCCTGAATTTATTTATTTTTTATAATTTATTTATAAAAAAAGAAATTTGTTATTTTAAAAAAAATTTTTTTAAACATGCTTCAAATTAATTATTCTTTCATATGTATATGAATTTGTAGGGATAGTAAATTTATGCAACTTCTCTATTGAATTAAGTTTAATCAAGTGAAACTAATTTTAAATGAATAAGTTGTGACTTATTTATTTAATTATAAAATTTTCGTTAAAATCATGACACTGATTTTTTTCATCATTTCAAACTTGATAAAAAATTTATATCTTCAAACTAAGAAAGTAATTTTCTTCAACAAAACATTTGCAGTTTAAATTAATTCACGAAAAAAAGTAAACTGTAAAATTCACTCAGATTCCGATTAATTTTTATAGTTTCAAACAGTACAGCGGATATCGGGGTGGTAAAAATATAAATATTACAGAACTTAATGTAGAAAATGTAAAAGCCACAATTTATAATTTAATATCGAAAATAAGTGATAAGTAGCTGTCACTATAATAAATAACGACTCTGTCATCTTAAAAAATTACAGTTTCAAACAGTAAAAATTGCCGTTTCAATATATAGTTCATCCTATGAGGAGAAGGGGGTCTCAATCTAGAAGAATTTAACTTTGAAACAGTAAAAATTCTACTCTTAAAATATATATTTTACCAGTCCAAGCAAGTCAATAATTATAGTTTCATTTTTAGTGTTGCGTTTAAAATTTACCATTTTACTTTGTAAATATTGACGTTGCTTGTATTTGAAATTTAGTGATCATTTTTTAGATACGACATGATAAATATCAAAGTCAAAATTTTTAATTATTATATTTTAACATTTTCGACATTCACATAGCGAATATTACTGTTTGAAATAGTATTTTCTTCTATGTAAAGTATAAATTGTAGTATTTAAATGATAAATATTAAAAAGTGATGAGTTAAATCGTGATTTTACTGTTTGAAATGGTAATTTTTAGCAGTTGATCATTACTTGTTATAAATCGACTGTTATTCATTACAATTTACTTTTTTCCGTGTTGTATTGTTCAATATTTTTGATAGTAATTTTAATGTTTTTTTTTTTTTTTTTTTTTTTTTAATTAGAAAAATGTACTTTTATTTAACAAAAAAATGTATAAAGACTAGTATTTTTTTGCATTGAGTTAATCTTTTATTTTGTAAATGCTTTTCGAGTTGTAGTATATCAAATAAGCATGCTTATTGACAATGATAATGTGACATAAACTTATAATATACAGTACCGACGGAAAATTTCCGGACAACCTTCTTGTTTACTTTTTAATTTAAATATGATACATAAACAAATTAACTTGATCTATAAAGAAAATGCTATTTTATTTTACAAAGTGTGTACGATCGTGTCATTGACTTTTTTCTTGATTTATTTTACTTTTAATAATCATTTTAATAAATTTTCATCTTGTCCGGAAACTTTCTGTCGATAGTGTATTTCATGCAAATACTTATATTATTTATTATTTAAGGTAATTAAAAGAGAACCAGGAACATTGGGAACACGAATGTGGTCTCTGTATGGTCGTCTTTATTTACGACACTTCAATGAACTAGACCATGAACTAAATGCACGTTTAAATCGTGCTTATCGTCCAGCATCAAAATACATGAGTATATTCACGTCACCTGTAATGACAGTGATTGCTAAAAACGTTGCCTTTATTTGTGGAAGTATTCTCGCAGTCATACTTATTCTCACAGTATATGACGAAGATGTTTTAACAGTCGAACACATGCTAATAACTATGACAATTCTCGGAGTAATAGTCGCTGGGGCGCGTGCGTTCATTCCAGATGAAAATCTTGTTTGGTGTCCAGAAACACTTCTTACGGCTGTTTTAGCACACACGCATTATAGACCAGATAGTTGGAAAGGTCACGCTCATACACAAACAACGCGAGCACAAGTCGCCCAGCTATTTCAATACAGAGCAGTACATTTATTAGAAGAATTATTATCACCACTTCTTACGCCATTCATTTTATGTTTTTACATGCGCCAACGATCTCTTGATATTGTTGATTTTTATCGGAATTTTACAATCGAAGTAACTGGAGTTGGCGACGTATGTAGTTTTGCTCAAATGGATGTCAGAAAACATGGACATCCTATGTGGCAAACTCTTCCTGTTACTCCTGAGGAGGATCGTACCGATGGCTATAATAATATTTATGGTGGAGAGCGCCATACTCTTCATATTCCAATTTCTAATCAATATACTCAAGCTGAGGATGGAAAAACAGAGTTATCACTGATACACTTTACTTTAACTAATCCCGAATGGAAACCACCGAGTCATGCTGAAACATTTGTCACAGCCTTACGGGAAAGAGCTAAAAAAGATGTTGACATTGTACCGGGTGATATTAATCCACTGATGGCTAGTCTGAATAGTCTTTCCAGTCTTGGACCAGGAGTAAGTTTTTATTTTTAAATTTTTATTTCAAAATTATGGATTTAATTTTACAAGAAATTACATCGCGTGCCTAAAAGTAAAAGGGCGCATATTTTTTATTTTATTGCCAATCGAGTAGTAGACACATTCTACGCTTAAAATTGAAAAAAAAAAATTAGGAAAACGGTTGACCCTGAAGGCCATCCCTGCGTCTTCCCGCCAATTCTATACCTAAACGCTTGAAATTGCACTTATCACGTTTTGGAGCTCTTCGAGCTCATAAATACAATTTGTGTGTTATTTTGAGCTCTTCGTGCTAAAAAAAAATAGTTTTTGTATGCTTTTGAGCTCTTCGAGCTCAAAAGTTTGATAGAAGTTTGATAAAACACTATTTTTTGAATTTTCAAATCGCAATAACTTTTGAATGAATGAACCGATTTACACGCGGTTGGTGGCATTCAACGAAGTTTTTTAAGCTTCATGAAGAATCTTCAAGTTTAAATTGATAGAACGAAAAATTTCGGAGTAATTGCAAAAAAACACTTTTTTCGGTTTTCTTTCGTCAACGATAACTCACGAACGAATCGACCGATTTTGACCGGACTGGCGGCGATCGACGTGGTCTTTTGATGTTAAGAGCTGATTAGTTTTTGGAATTGATCGGTAAAGCCATTTACAAGTTATTCCAAAAAAACCACTTTTGAAAAAATTTTTTTTTGTAGTTTTTTTGCGATTTCTCAAAATCTACTGGTCCGAATCATTCTAAAGTATATACAAAATCTAAGTTTGGTCAAGCCCTTTCGAATGGCACCAACCGCGATCAAATCGGTCAAAAGTTATAAGAGGTTTACATACACACACACACACACACACACACACACACACACACACACACACACACACACACACACACACACACACACACACACACACACACACACACACACACACACACACACACACACACACACACACACACACACACACACACACACACACACACACACACACACACACACACACACACAGACATACAGACACCATCGCGGGAATAGTCAGGGAAGCTTTCTAGGACCTCGAAACGTCGAGATTCGATGAAAACTCGATTTTCGTAAAACGGGGTGAAAACAATAACTTCCCGATTTTTTAAAATCTTCGATTTTTTTATCGGGAAGTTAAAAATTGCAAAGGTAAAAAGGCATATGTCTTTAATTATATGTCCTTTTAATTTTAAGAATTTGAAATTTTGGTGATCTAAAGGTAAAAGGGTGTATAATTTTTTTTTCGGCCAGTTTACAAAAGAACATAGGGCAGAAGTACCGTTTTTCCACCTTAGCACCGTTTTTGGCAAGTTAACATTTGAATTAATTTATAAAAAATTATATTATAATCATATTTTTGTTGAGTTTTACAAAATTGATATTAAAACAAATTGAGTTTGTAATGGTTTATTAATATAGATTCATTTTTATCGTTTATTTGAACAATAAATGGCCACAAACGGTACTTCTACCCTGTTCGTAGTTTAAAAATGTGAAAAAAAAACTTTCTGTGGTAGTAGCGGCGTAAAACCTCAAATATACAATTTTTTAAAGTTAAAAAAGAAAATATATACAAAAAACAATAAAGTACACGTGATTTAATTAATTAAGTAATTTTTACTTTAAATTAATTACTTAATTTTTACGCAATTTATTTTATATTTGTTTATATCAAACTTTGTATATGAGGCTGTTATTTTAGTATAACTTGTCTTGTGAATCTATTATTTAACATTTGATATCACAACTATAATTTTTCTGCGCCCTTTTACCTTTAAGTAGTACTTTTCTTAAAGCTGAAAGGGCGTATGTTTTGGGATACGTCTTATCAGCTTTAGGATACCAATTTTTTTTTTTACAGATTTTTACATTTCAGGCAATTTCAAACCGAATGGCAAAAAAAAATTTTTTATACGCCTTTTCAGCATAAATCCATATTAACCCTTAGCTATTCGCCTTTTTACATCTAGGCACGCGATATAAAAATTTTAATTATGATATTTCATCATTTGTTTTAGTATAATGATATCGTGGCCAACATAATTTGTAATACAGTAGTTAATCATGTAAGCGTTCCAAGTATGAGCAATATTTTTGCAAATCAATCAGCAGCGACAACGTCAGCCGATGCCGATTTGTCAGGCAATCGTTTTGATTGCATGTCAAGTCTTGTAAAAAGAGGCATGACTAAAGCTGAAGGTCCACTGCACAACGAACGAAGTCTTCTTTATGGTTTGCAGCAAGGAATATCTAATCAATCTCTTGGCGCTTCTGTATTCGGATCCGGCCAAAAGTTAACACCTGATTTTTCAGTTCCTATCGAATTTACTGCAGCTGATATGTCCTTATCCACTTTGTACCTGCATGAGCTTCATCATAAACAAGTGAGTTTAATCTGTGTTCAAAGATATTTTATATTCTGTAAAAATTTTAACATTATAATAACTGTTTTTTTTTTTGGACATGTCTATTCATGCGTAAAAAAGTCCTGATAAATCTACACTGCGTGAATGTAAGGGTCCTAAATCCATACCGCGTAAATTTAAAGGTCCTTATGGTTCACGCGACGTGGATTTATCAGGGTTTTTTAACGTGTGAATGGTTACTTATTCTTTTATATATTTATATTCGATTAGACTAAACATAAGTAAAATTTCTTGTTTGTAGATAAGGAGAAGAGGTTACCAAGAAATGGCTACAAGAAGTTTATGGCAACGGAGCCCAGTTCAAGAACTGTCTACATTATCTGAAGTAAGACAAGAAAGAGCGCCATTATTGCAACATCAAGATTCTTCAATACGACCGACACGAGACTCATAGTATCATAAAATAATTTAATTACTTACTAAATTATTGGTGCAATCCTAATTATCTCAAATTAATAAAATATTTTTATTGACACACAATTAAGCTTACTGATTCTTTATTATGTGTGAAAATTTTATTCAATCCTTACCTGATTGAATTTATACCAACTTAAGAGAAATTAATAATTCTTATAGTATTCTTGACTTTATTTTAGGTTTTTATAATTTTAGTGAATCTAAATTTATACGAAGTATTTCGAGCCAAATCGACCATTTTTAACCTCCATCCCTTTTGATTCTATTTAAAATTTTTCATTTTTTTTTATCCTATGAAAAATTTTTTTTAGAATTTTTTTAAAATTGGTTGCTCAACTAACTGAAAAAAATAGTCGCAAAAATACCACTGAAAAAATTTAAAGATTCGCTGAAAATGTCAAAATTTAATATAGTAAAAGAAAAATAATCGAAAATAGTAATCACTGAGAAATTTTTGATTTTTTTGACAAATAAAAAAAAATAAAGGTAGTTTTTAATAATTTGCTGTCAAAAATTACATTTAAAAATAAAAATCCAAAAAAAAACTTTGAAAAAGTTATGGCTGTCTGGAAAAAAAAACTATTTTTTTTTTAATTTATACATTTTTTTCGATTCGATAAAAAAGTTTGAAAAACGCTTTGCATAAAAATTTTTCAGACAAATCGAAAGAGGTCGAGATTAAAAATGGTCGATTTGGCGTGCAATGCCCCATATACAGTAATTAGTTCCGCAACAGCAGATAGGTGACGAACACTCTTTTTAAATTTTTTCAAGTAGAACGATAAGATGAATTATGAAGTACTATTCAAAGGTACAATTATTTCAAACTAGATATTAAATCTTTTTAAATTTTAATTTGATATGAAGAAATTAGATTTTTTATTACTTACCGGTTTGTGAAAATAAAACTTACCTGAGAAAACATCTTAGAGTGAAGTAAATTTACTTAAAGCTATACACTTTTTTTCTATATTTTATGTGGAATTTCGGATTAATCATGTTATTAGTTCATAAAGTAATTTAAGTCTTCATTTCTATTATAAAAATTTATTAAACTTTTTTTTATATACAACATTATATTCGAGTTTTAATTAAGTTAAAATATCATTTGAATTTAATATTTCTATTTTATGAGTCTTTAGAAAAGTGATAGCTCTTTCTCTCAATAAAGATGAACTGTAAAGAGTTCCTATCTTTACCATCATTAAAACATTATCAAGAGTAAGTTTATTACTTAAAATTAGTGCGCATACATTTTTTAATTTTGAAAATTTATATACACAAGCGGTTTTAAAAAGCCTTATTGCTAATTCTTCATTTGTAGATGCTTTAATGAGTTTTCCATAATATAAGAACGTTAATTTAATATTTCTATTTTATGAGTCTTTAGAAAAGTGATAGCTCTTTCTCTCAATAAAGATGAACTGTAAAGAGTTCCTATCTTTACCATCATTAAAACATTATCAAGAGTAAGTTTATTACTTAAAATTAGTGCGCATACATTTTTTAATTTTGAAAATTTATATACACAAGCGGTTTTAAAAAGCCTTACTGCTAATTCTTCATTTGTAGATGCTTTAATGAGTTTTCCATAATATAAGAACGTTAATAACTCTTGAATAACATCGATTTCAAGATCAGATAAAGAGATACAATTCTCTTCAAGATCCGCATCTAACATTTTTTGGAAGACTTCACTTTCTGTCCGCAAAAGTATTTTATGTGCTAAAAAGTCGATTTCATCGACTTTTAAAATTACATCACTGGATTCCATACGACAAAATTTTATCACATCATTATATACGGAGCATGAGTAATGATCGTCGTCGGTAAATCCAAGCCACGTTATTGAGCAGTTAATTTTAGCACTATATTTATGTTCACCTAAGCTAGATGGATCACAGTGCGTATCTTTTTTTGGACATTTATCCGAATGAATAGCTAGTGGAAGCTCATTGAAATGATATGTGTCCGTCCATCCCGTGATGTCACGAAGTATAGGCGGCATATCGGAGATCGTCATTTCAGCAATGGCAGCTGCAGCTCCGGGTTCACTTTTAGTTATTTTTACGTTCATATGAGTAGAACGGTAATTGATGTATGTTGAAATTTTGAAGTCTACTCCGGGAACGCTGTCAGTATGAAAAATTTCAGAATCTACCCATCCGTCCTGTTTAGTTAACTCTAATTCACAATTGAAGTAAAACTTAGTTATTACAGATGCTCCTTCTGTTACTTCCGTCACTGTAGATGATTCCATTTTGTAGATTCTAATTATGAAAGTTAAACTATCTGCGAACAATATTTAATAAAAATATTACAATGTATATGGATCATTCTAAGCCAGATCGATCACTTTCAATCTTAACTCCTTTTGATTTTGCTGAAATGTTTTTTTTTCTTTGTATTCCATTGAAAACATTTTTTAGAAAATTTTCTAATTTTCTTAACTTACCCAAAAAAGTTATCAATTTATCAAAAGAATGGCTTTTTAGTCAATCAACTATAACTTTCTCAAAAATTGCCTTATTGGAACGTTTTTGAAGTTATACTTCTTTTGGCTCGTTAGGCAAAAAGGATGAGGGTACATTTTTACGATGCGCGTGCATACCGTCACGAAAAATCGACACCCTGAAGTTAGCTACTGAACATTTTAGTTTTTTAAAAAAAAGTTACCAACAAAATAAAAATAAGTACATCTACGTATGTATGCGTGAGAACTGGCTACTGTATTCACGATATTTCATGTAAATATATATTTTTAACTTCCCGCTAAGAAAATTGAAAATTTTTATTAATTGGAAGTTATTGATTTCGGTCCGATTTTTAAAAGTCGAGTTTTCATCGGATGTCCACGTTTTAAGGTCCCAGAAAGCCATTCTGATTATTCCCACCGAGGTGTCCGGCCGTGTCTGTGTGTGTCAATAAATTTTTGTCGTACGGTTTCTCAAAAACGAATCAACCGATTGAGTTTTACGATACGTCATTCGAAAGGGTCTATCAAAACGTAGATCTGATTAGATTTAAGAGTTAATTCATGAAGCCATTCCGAAAAAATAAAAAAAAAAAAAAATCGTGTGTGTCAGCTCCGACGCACGGCTGGAGTTTACTCCTTACGAACGATTATATCAAATATATAGATTAGTAAATGATGGTAAATGGAATTAACTATTATATTACTCGAAGCATACATGATACATTTATTTTCATTAATTATGCAATTAATTCGTCAAAATAGCTAACTCTATTAACTTGTTAATATTTTTAAATCTCAAATTGATATCGATAGATATAAATAAAAAAATTATGTGTAAACTCCAGTAAACTCCAAAAAATTGGTTAAGGAACAATTTTTCTTTTAAAAATCATTATTTGTATCAAAGATTGAAATTTCATGAAAAAATTTTCAATCATCTTATGAACAACGCATTGGTTTATAACAATTTTTTAAACAGTAAATGGTAAAAATTTAAAAAAGTTATTTCCGTGCAGCTTTTGACAACATAAAAACGGATCATTAATAATATTTTGAAAAAATAAATTTTTTTGATGATTAATTTAAGTTTTTAATTTTGCAACAACGAAAATTATTAATAAAAAATAACAATTTTTTAATTATTTGAACGGGGATAATTTAACAATTATCACACACTTGCAATGTACATGTTCAAGCAGAAAAAAAATTATTAATTAACAATTGCATAACTAATTGAAAAATTGTGATAAGAATTTTTTCAAGCGGATTATTGTTCATTTATCTATCCAGTAAGCCCCTGATTTTTTTCATTTCTTAAATTTTATATTTAATATGTTAAAATAATTTTTATTAATCGTGTTCAAAGTAGGCATGGCTTACGCAAGCCAGAGCACCCATTTTCAGCCGTATTTTCATCCCTCTGGGAAAATTATTAATATTGGTCCTACAGTTCCGGAATCCAGACCTTTTTCTAGGAAATTTCCTCTTCTTTTTGAATTTTTTAAATCTTTATTAGTTTTTAAGATATTTGTAAAAAACTAAACCCCCTTTTTTTCAATTAATTCTTAATAACCTTTGCAATTTTTGCAAGCGGAACTTCATTTTTTTCAAAAATCATTTAGATCCCATTTCGAATCGAATGACACCTCAATTATAATTTTCGATGACTGCAGAAAAAAGCTGACCAAAAAGGCACTGGTTGACAAGACTATAAGCTATCACGCAGTATAATGTGTATGCTGGCTACATACAAGTATATACACACACACACAACTGAAAAGTGAAAGGTGCGCGAGAAATGATGCGCACCAAAAACGTTACTATCCCATTTGATGAGTAGGTTTTACTCTCCATATTTTTCTCATACCGGGGCGCCTTATATTAAAATCGATTCTTAAGTAGTAAACTCCAAAAATTTCAATTTTTATGTTTTTTAAAAATAAAGCGTACGAAAAAATCATAATGAAACCATGTATACATTTTTTTACTTAAAAACTGCGTCCAATGCTTTTTTTAAAATGAAAATCGAACGACGCATTTAAAAGTTATAGTTGTTTAGAAATTCACAAAATTTTTTTTTTCGTTATTTTTTTAAGATATTTTCCAGTTTCTTCAACTGATCAATAAAAACTTG